>NC_058406.1:152366727-152514255 GCF_002201575.2 Neomonachus schauinslandi
TTTATTTATTTATTTATTTATTTATTTATTTATTTATTTATTTATTTGACAGAGAGAGACACAGCGAGAGAGGGAACAAGAGCAGGGGGAGTGGGAGAGGGAGAAGCAGGCTTCCTGCGGAGCAGGGAGCCCAATGCGGGGCTCGATCCCAGGACCCTGGGATCATGACCCAAGCCGAAGGCAGACGCTTAACCGACTGAGCCACCCAGGCGCCCCTCATGTGCTGATCTTGAGGGTCTGCTGGGAGTCGGGGATAAGATAATGAGTGGGAAGGGCTGCCCTGCAGTAGGCATTTGGTGTTAGTCCCCAACTCATCACCCTTCCTTATTCCTCCTGCTTCCTCCTGCGAAAGTCCCAATGAAACTCTGCCAGACAGATCACAGGCCTCTGACTGGGGTCAGGCTCACCCGCCCACCTGTTAGAAAGAGCCCTGTACACTTTGCCTCCTGCCCCTGCAGGACTAATCAGACAGGACCACGCAGAATCGGGAGGTGCGAAGGGCTGGCATTAGTGCATACCCACCACATCTTTCAGTATCAGTATCTTCAACCTCTCTAGCCACTCATTTATATCCTGGGTCCTGTTCCTCAAGGGCTTTGCTCTTGGTCATTACAAGCCACAGCCCCTTATTGGTGAATTACCATCACGTCTCCTAGAGGGAAGAAGGTGTAGAATACTCGACCGATGCCCCACCACATCGCTTGGCTCTTAGCAGCCCATGCACATCACTCCAGCACCAGTGTCTTGCTGCCTAGGGACTTCCCCTCACCACTAAAGCACCGTTCGCTAACTGACGGCAGGTTGCGAGTGGCCCCTGGGGTGGGGGCTGGGGGGTGCGGGGAGCATCCTGCAACCAATGACTGATGTGCACTGGGGAAGAATACCCCGGCCCCCGCCCTCTCCAGGTGAGCTACCTCTGAACACTGTTTCGCAGGGAGCCCCCGAGTTTCCCTGACAGGAGTAAGCCCCATCACCCACCTTGGTAGATGGCTAGGTCACCGACCCTCTATTAGCTGCCTTCCCTTTCTTGTCTCTCTCCCCATTTCCTCTGGTTTTCTCAGCACCTCCCAAATACACTATTTGCAATGGAATTCTTGTCTCGGTGTCTCTGCTTTAGGAGGAACCCAAACGATCACAGGGGATTTATGAACTGCCAGAAGAATGATTCTTGGAGAGTGAAATTCCAAACTCTGCTTTCTGAACCGGAAATAGCACAGTCTGACACATACACATGAATGGATGGGAACAATGGGACAGAATACTTACAATGGAAATTATCCAGCAAAATTAGAGAGGTTTAGCTGCCACCCTGGTAACACTTAATGGGAGGAGAGATGCAGGCGTCTCAGGCCAAAGGAAGCATGTGGCTTCCTGTCATTAAGCCAAGGTCATACAGAGGAGGACAACTCTATAAGGCTTGGGCTTAGGCCCCTACATACTGTTGGTACGGTTCTGACAGGGCACCTGGAGCACATTCTAATTCTTCTGTGTCTCACCATCTGTACGTGGGGGCCATGTGCATAGAGGCCAGACTCCCTTTGCTGAGGATACGTGGCTACTTCTTGGTCCAGTGGAAGGGAAAGCAGAAGATGGGGCTTCCACGGCACGTGCCCTTTTTAAGCCCTCGTGTATCAGAGTCCATGCTGGGAGCTATGTGGCCTGCCCTCATGGAGCTCCCAGTCTAAGCAGAGAGACAGGCAGGACACCCGCTAACTGTAGAACAGAGCCACATGAAAACTGTCCTGGAATATTTGGCCTAACAAAGTGCTGATGGAAGGACCAATTTCAACTCATAGGGTTGAAAAAGACATTCTGTATTTGACGAATGGAAGTAAACCTGCCAGCAGAAGGTCGATGCGTAGTAGGAGCTCCATAAACCTTCGTTCACATCTAGGATCCTTTCCACCCTGAGAATTCTGTGTCTAAGGATTAGGGCACAGAGACGATCTTGTAGATTTTTGATGAGTTATAGCTACAGTTACCTGCAAAATGAAAGGCAAAAAGCCAAGGGTCTATTTGTAGCTCAATTACCAAACACTGGGAGGATCTGCCTGGTGTTATCTGACTGTCCTTGCTGCCAGAGAACAGTATAGTTTCCTACTCTCCGTCTCACTTGGCTCTCTCTGCTGGCCGTGGCATCCCAATTGCAGATACTGGGCGACGAGGGGCCTGCCGTAGAGGAGATGACCCATCTAGAAAGGATCCAGAACACAAGCGCCAGCTAAGGTACCAGCCGCTACAGCCTTTGCCGTCATTCTCCCGGTATTCCCGTGACCTCCAGAAGGGACGGTACTGGAGGATGCGCTCCTGCAGGGAGAAGTCAGACGGCGGACTTCTTGGCTCGGCCCCCTCTCCCGTTTACAGGGAAGAGAGTCCGGTGGGTGGGAATCTTAGGGTCTGCGAGGGGTGGGAAGGAGAAAGGGCTGCGAACGTGTCGGACTGTGGGAGCTGAGATCCAGGAGCACCGTGTGAAGCCGTGCAAGTCTGTGTGAGCCACCCTCATTTTGAGATTCAGGGGAGCGCTTGCAGCGCGCACCCTGGGAATTCTCCCCGGCCCTCCCACACAGCAGCGGGAACGGTGTGATGCGTGTTTGCTGGCTGGCTGCAGCCCGGGAGGGGGCTCCTGCTCAACCTGAGCAACCCTGCCAGAACGTGGAGCTGTGGAGGGGTGCGTGGGGGGGGGGGGGGGGGCCCCCCTAACAGGCAGGGGGGGAGCTGTTTGAAGAGGGAGAGGCAGAGGGGGAGGGTGACAGAGCTAAAGCAAAGGTCACTGTTAGCGGCTCTAGCCAGCTAGTTTGCTCTGAGGAGGCCAGGAGGACATGATTTGTAAGCTCTGGGGTGTGTGTGCGTGAGAGAGACAGACACAGACAGACAGGCGGAGAGAGACAGAGAGAGAGGGAAAGAAGTCACAACAATTAACTTAGGAAAATAGGCACTACTTAGCTCTAGTCACTTTTCACTCATCAAAAGTAATTTAATTCATTTCACAAATGTGAAATGTGATTTACGTACAAATTAGATGGCTGGGGGTTTTTGTTGGTTTGTTTAGAAGATGCGAGGGAATGAAAACATTTGCTGGGATGATCGGACCTTCTCCTCTATTCCCCACCAAAGAGAAAAAAAATCCTTAGGGAAAAATGTGTTTGCTCCTCCCTTCCTACTCGTCCCACTACTAGTCACCACCGCAACTGCTTTCTCTCCCCTGTTCTCCTTGCTGCCACTTTACTCTGCTCAGTCATCTCTTCAGTCAGCCAGCCAGTCAGGTGGTTGGTCAACACACATACATGCCTGGCATCAGTGTCTGCGGGTGGAAGGTATTCAAGACGCAGATTATAGTTTTCATTTAGTCTAAGGCAGAGTTTTCTAACAGTGAATTCACTCCTAAAAGGAGTTTGCTCTCCATCAGGGAAAATGTCTGACTGTTTGAACCAGCAGTAGCCAGCTGGGATGCTTCTGGAGGATTCTTGCATCATGCGGGGCTTGGCTAAGATAACACCTAAGATGCCTTCCCAGTACCTGAGATTCCATGATTTTGTTGTGATCATTTTTAATGGAACTGAATAGACACCAAAGAAAGACCACCGTCCCTAAACAGGATCCCCCCACCCCCCCCCACCGCAACTCCAAAGTGATCAATACCAACAAAGTAAATGTTCACACTGATCTCTGCCTTCTTTCTAGCATTTGATGACTTGAAAGCTGTCTAGACAGAGCTGAAGGGCTGGAAAAAAGGGCCATGTGAATTCTCCAGCGCCGAGACACCGAGGAGAGGAGTCAGGGCCTGTGACGATGCTCCTCGTGCTGTGTCCAGCCTGCTCTATATTCACCCCCCAAAAAGGCATGTGTCCTCCTCACTCAGAACCAAAGGTAACAACTGAAAATGAAAGACCAGATGAAAAGACAAAAAACTGAAAACAAGCAATTTTCTAACTGGAGATGTGGCAGACTCTCCAAATCACACTGGGCAGAGCAAAGCAGGGCTATGCTTCAGGTCAACCCGATTCGCTCTACCGGACACGTTTCTGGCATTCCCACTACCTGAGTCTGCCCTTCATGCACCGGGAGAGTGAGCGCCAGTCCTCCTCCCTGATCAAATGAACCTCCTGCCTGCCCGTCCTGAATCCCCCAGCGGTGCAGGAGGGCCCACAGCCTGGCCTGGGAGGCTGTCTTCCCGGAGCCTTCCATGCCTTCCCTGCACTTGGTTACCATTCTCATACAAAAGGATTCTTGCCTTAAATCTTGATCATTAACATGAGGAATAGTAAGCTCTGACTTGAATAATCCTTCCGAAGATGAGGAAATTCTCAGCAGAACCCATCCTCCTCTTGACTCTGTTCACGAATTAAGTATAAATCTGCCTCTCTTCCTTTCCCTCCCTGTCAGAGGGCTTCTAGACAAGTGCTGTTAATCAGGGAGAATTGGCAATGGAAGGGTCTGTCAGAAAGACTGTTCTTACAACTGGGACGTGCCTGTTGTAGGAGATGAGGTAATTTCTTCTTAAGCTTCTGGTATCCAAGGAGGAGAAAGAACAACAAAACAAGATCTGTTAAAAAAGGTGTGAGAGTCTCTGGGTATTTTCTGTTGCTAGAGAGACCTCAAGGAAGGTTACTTCTGGGCTGAAAGCAAACCTTTGTCAAGGATTTCATTTCAGAAGGTTCAAAAGACACCGGTGAGAGAGTGAGAACAAGAGACAGGAAGAGGCATGCACCGAAAGAGGGAAAGAGATGAAGGGCGGGAGAAAGCAGGAGAGCCAGGCCTTGCTGAGATGTCACAGGAGAGAGTCACAAATAGAGGTTCTAGCAGTTTGATCACTGGAAAAATGTCTGTTAAACGTTGATGCAATGGAAGAGAGAAATTTCTGGATTTTTTTTTTTAAGATGTGCCTTTGCTCCTGCTGTTTTGTTTGCCTGGAATGACCTTTTTCCTGTCCATCTCTAGCCCCTCTATTCAGTTCAAATGTCCCCTCCTCCATGAAGGCATCTTTGGTATCTCTAGTTACATATATAATTGCTTCGTCTTCTGCAGGTCACTAGCAATTTTTTTCCATTAAAACACTTTTTTAAACTTAGTCATGGTAAAATACGCATAAATCATCTCAAACACTTTTAAGTGTACAGTTCAACAGCATTAAGTGTATTCACATTGGTGTGCAACCAATCTCCAGAACTTTTTTTTTCAGAACTTTTTCATCTTGCAAAACTGAAACTCTGTACACATTAAACAACACCTCCCCATTCTACTGGCAACCACCATTCTACTTTCTGTCTCGATGAATCTGACTACTTTAGGTACCTCGTATAAGTGAAATCATACAGTATTTAACTTTTTGTAATTGGCATATTTCACTTAGAATAATGTCTTCAAGTTATTACATATATCAGAATTTTCTTCCTTTTTTTTAAAGTAGGCTCCACACCCAGCATGGAGCCCAATGCAGGGCTTGAACTCATGACCCTGAGATCAAGACCTGAGCCGAAATCAAGAATTGGATACGCAACTGACTGAGCCACCCAGGCACCCTAGAATTTCCTTTCTTTTTAAGGAATACTAATTTGATTCTATTTTTCTAATGGCATTTATAACAGGCAGTCTTATTTTTAAGCGACATATGCACATTGTATCTCTTCTATAGAATTCTAGACCTTTTGAGGACAGGGTCTGAGTCTCCACACAGTTGAGTCCCACTGTACCTGTTAGCTCAGTGCTTGGCAGAGAATTTGTGCTAACTGAATATTTGTTGAGAAGATCAAAGGACAAATGCTGCCATATTGTCTTAGGTGGGCTCTTCTAGACCTCCCGGTTTCTCTATAATCACACCCCCAAAAAGACTCAACAGCTGTTTAAACCAATCCAAATCATCAAATTGAGGTGAGCAGAAACGGATTGGCATCAACCATTTTGGGCTGATCTTACCCCATAGCCTTGAATCACTCCTATGTCTTCTCCTGGCTTGAGCCTTCTACTTCCTTGTGGGAGACATCTCCACTGTGACGGGAAAATGGGCCCAATCTTAAAAGAACAGAAAGATGGGGGATGCCTGGGTGGCTCAGGTCATGATCCCAGGGTCCTGGGATCTAGTCTGGCATCGGGCTCCTCGCTCAGCGGGGAGCCTGCTTCTCCCTCTGCCCCTCCCCCTGCTTGTGCTCTCTCTCTCTTTCTCTCTGACAAATAAAATATTAAAAAAAATAAATAAATAAAAATTGACTTAAAAAAAAAGAACAGAAAGATGAAATAAGAAAAAGTAAGGAGAGAGGGGGATGGTTCACATAAGAACAGAAGCTGATAATTAGATTTAGATTTTTCTGTCCTGTTAACTCTCTGGTTGTGTCATCACTTTTAATATGTATCTTCTGATAAAGATGGGGTGGTAGTGGGGGCAGGGGACTGTGGAGGTCTTGTTCTTAATCACACTAAACATTCTTGCCCACCCTTTTCCCCGGGGTTGTCACTATGGAAGACCGCTTTTTGGCAACTCAGGAACAGTAAGAGAAACCTTGCTCAATTTGATTTGGGAACTTGGAGATCTAAATGAAATTTCATGTTTGGTCTGTAATAGTTATTTTTGGAGTTCCTTTAGTTAGCTTGTCTTATAGCCCTGCCTTTCCCTTTGTCTTTCTGCCATCATTTGTAGGAGGGGATCACGGAACAAACACAGGCATTGAGTCAAGCAGTCTTCTGTTCTACTGGTGGTATAACCTGGGGCAAGGCAATTCACCTCACTGAATCTGTCTCCTTATCTGTAAAATGGGGGAAATACCCCCTTCCTCCACAGGCTTTCCTGATGATTCAATAAGGCCATGACTATTAACTGCTCAGTCTGGCACACAGCAGTTGGGTAATACATGTAAATTTCCTTCCCTTTTCCTGAGTTGACCTGATGTCCCTCTATTCAAGCTCAATTGCCTCCATTTGGATCTTTGACTTCACATGAGCCACATTTGCTGCCCTGGCTTTGTCTCTTCCTTAGCAGCCCATGATCCCCATGGAATCCCTATGGCAGTTCATCCTTTTGCGAGGCTTGGGCTCATCAGAGAAGAGCATTTTGTTGTGGGATAAGGCTCTGCTCAGGCCTAACAGAATCTTGTTGGGAGATGGAATTTTCAAACTTTCAAGAGAAGTCATAGAAGAACAAACCGCCACAGTTCAATTTATTTCCCAAATGAGTTATTTCCAGGTTAGGCAGAAGGCTCTGTGTTTGTCCATTGCTACTGGAGCTATTGGAGTCTACCTACAGAAGAGCCTTTATTACCTAGTCCTAAGGGTCAGCAAATGGGTAGGTGCTCTGCTAGCCCAGAACAAGCAGAAATATGAAAGCAGTTTCTGCAATAGTCTAACAGAGCTGGTGCCCTCCTTGATCCAGAATGCCAAAACCAATAGCCTATTTTTGAGAAAAAGTACATGGAATGTATTTGAGTTACCTTCTTCCTTCTCATTTAAGTGTCATTGCATTTATCTTGAGCACCATAGAGATGTCCTTTGTCACTTTCCCCCATCAAACTCTTCCCTCTTGGACTTCAGAGAAGGAAACAACTACTTCTTACAAGGTGGCAGTTAACCGAGGCTTCATGCAAGTACCATTTGAGTCTGGACTTGCAAGATGGGTAGGACTGGAAAATGTAAATATTTGGAAGCAGGCATTTCTGGAAGAAGGAATGGCAGGAACAAAACATAGAAGTGGAAACTTGTAGTGGCATCACTGGAGAATTATTTGGAGAATAAAAGGAATAATAAAAATAGGTAATGTTAAACACTGTGGTAGGCATTCTCTAAGATGGCCTTCTGCGAACTCTGCTTCCTGATCTTCATGCTCTATGTAACTCCTCCCCTTGAGTATGGATTGGATCAATTGACCTAATGAATAGAATGAGGAGAGTATATCTGAAGTAATGGGGTACCCTCTGAGATTAGATTATATTGTGTTTTCTTTCTCGGGAATTTTTCTCTCTTGCTGTTGTTCTCTCTTGGATTGTGTTCCCTGAAGAAAGCCAGCTGCCATGTCATGAGGAAGCCTCATGTAGAGGACCACATGGTGAGGGACTGAGGCCTGCCAACACCCACGTTAGTGAGCTTGGATGTGTCCCTTCCCCACAACAGCTGAGCCTGCAGATGAGACCTCTTTGCCAATCGCTTGACTACAATCTCTTGAGAGGTTTTTTTTTTTTTTTTAAAGATTTTATTTATTTATTTGAGAGAGAGAATGAGATAGAGAGCATGAGAGGGGGGAGGGTCAGAGAGAGAGGCAGACTCCCTGCTGAGCAGGGAGCCCGACGTGGGACTCGATCCCAGAACTCCAGGATCATGACCTGAGCCGAAGGCAGTCGCTTAACCAACTGAGCCACCCAGGCGCCCTCTTGAGAGGTTTTGAGGCAGAAGCATCCAGCTAAGCTGTGCCCAGATTCCTGACTCACAGAAGCTGTGGATAGTAAACGTTTGTTGTTTTAAGTCACTAAGTCTGAGGGTAATTTGTTATACAGCAACAGATAACCAATACAAGAACATACTCTAACGTACTAGATGCTGTGATAAGATATGTTACTTCATATATCTGATGTTATTTAATCAACATTTGGTGGGTATCCTTGTCCCAATTTTTCAGTTGAGAAAACCAAGGTTTAGACGTCCGCCCAATACCTTTACATATCTAGTAAGTGCAGGAGCTGAGATTCAAACCCAGGCTGTTGTATTCCTGGGCATGTGCTCTTGACTTGGACACTGTATGTTCTACAGTTTGGTTCATTCCTACTGGCCCTCGTCTCTGCTCCATGTCCTCTGAGGTCTGTTGGCAACCTAGTCCTCTTGTCTCAGCAGAGCCTGAAAGGAAACTTGGGAATTTCTCTTAAGTTTTTTTAACAGAATCTCACTCTCTGTGGTCAGTTGCCACTGCCAGTTGCTGTGCCATCTACTTGCAGCTCCATCTATTCTGATAGCAGTGGCCCCAGCCTCCAGGACCCCAATCTCTTCTTTATCTTCTAGCCATTCCTTGCCCTGGGCACCCCCTGTGGTTTTGTGAGTGAAGGTTTGTGGGGCTACCCTTGGGTGGAGTAGTGACCCCCTCTCTCTTGCCCTGGAAGTTGTTTCCTGGGAGACCACATCATATTCTTCAGGACCCAACAAATACAACCTTTCCACTTACTTCTATCACTCTGGCTAGGAGGACCCAGAGAGTCCTGCTCCCACTCCAGGAGATGGAGAGCTCTAACCCTGTGGGGTCCCTTCCTAGTCTCTGATAAAAAAAAGTAGAAACACTGCTCAGCCTTGTTCTGCTTCCTCCACAGTTTCATGGGACACTGGCTTACTTCAGGGTATTCCTAAGAGATTTATACTTGATACTGCTCATCAGTCACATGTGATAGTCTCTCCTTGGGCCTTTGCAGGGAGGCAGGGGTGCAGATGTGTGGGCTGCCACATGCTGGGTCCTGAGGGACCACAGTTTTCCTTCTCATCACAGTATCTATTGCCAATTCAGTGAGATCTTTGACACACTGGCTGAGTCTCAAGAGGTCTAGAGATGAATGATTACCTTTGGCTAATATTAAAAACAAACAAACTAATCAAACAGAAACTTAAGAGTTAGAAATGACCTTTCATGATTGATAAGACGGTCTGCACTGTTGACCTAATGCTACATTTTGCTGTACTGTGTGTATAAGCTCATAAGCTCGAAGGAAGTCACTGCTCAGAAAATTAACTCCGACTCCCTGGACTTTATACCTCAGTTCCATGTTAATCCTTGATGGAAATGAGCAGGGCCCTATGCTTCAGAGGAACTTACAATGGGTAACTAAGGTCCAAAGGCAACCTCTCCCTGGTGGCAGGAGAACTGGGCTCTTGTCCCAGCTCCACCACCCACTCTCTGGATGATCCTAGGTAGTTCACCTCACCTCTGTGAACCTGTTTCCTTGTATGTTCCACCAGGAGGGTGGGGCAGGCCACCCCTGAGAACTCTTCTAGTCTTGACTCTGGTTTTATGGGCTTTGTAATTGTTTCTAGGGCTGGCCTGTGTACAGGGCACCCCGCCCCCACTGTGTTTCCCTTGCCTCTGCTCAGATGGGCTCCCCAGTCCTGCTGGTTCTTGTAGTACTGATTTGTCTGAAACAGGGTTTCACATGAAAGTGTTCTGTGGGTCCAAGACTGAGGGCCTCTAGGTCCAGCACCTGCTGAGGAAAGAAACAATCTTTTGGCTTCCCGGATCATTCTTAACAAGCCAGGAGTTTCCTTTCAGAAAGGTAACGTACGGTCTCCAAACACCTGCAGCAGCCCATTCCACACTCATTGGAAGGTGGAGAAAGGGGAGGGATCAGTGACTCACGAATAGCCAGCTCCTTCCTTCCAGGAACAGGGCACTGGGTTGGAGACCCACACAGCCCTGGGATTAGGCTCCATTTTACAGAGGTGGAAAATCAGCAAATTCTAGAACTGAGACTCAAACTCAAGTACATGACAGAGGAGACATTAATGAAGCCATAAATATTTCTTAGAGTGAAAGGGTCCACAGTAGATCATCTGAGTTGGATTTGAAGCAGTTTATCAAGCAGAGAAGTAAAATGATTTACTGAAAGTCATACAGCTAGAGATTGCATTTGATTCGCACTGCCCATTCAGATACCTTTCCTTTGTAGCACGGACTCAGAACCCTTTCATTTATTTATTTTTTAAAGATTTTATTTATTTATTTGAGAGCGAGAATGAGAGATAGAGAGCACGAGAAGGAAGAGGGTCAGAGGGAGAACTCCCTGCTGAGCAGGGAGCCCGATGTGGGACTCGATCCCGGGACTCCAGGATCATGACCTGAGCCAAAGGCAGTCGCTTAACCAACTGAGCCACCCAGGCGCCCAACTCAGAACCCTTTTAAAATAAGTTCAAGAACACATCAGTTGGAGGCAGTCAGTTACTCTGCCTTCCCTCTTGTTTCTAGCAGGACTTCCTCCACTTTCCAAAGGATGCTCTTTGGCCTCCACACCAAAGAGACCCACCCAATATCGAAGGGCCATGTGTAAATACCCTTCCTTCTATCTTATCAAAAATCCCTCCTGCCTGGGTTTATCAGAGGTGACTCACTCCCTGGAGCCCTTTGTAAAGACCTGGGCTGGGGTTGCAGGGCTGAGAAGTACCAGCTTCTCTACCCACTTGAGAAAAGGGCCTCTTAAACTTCTAGTCTTCTCCATCTCCCCCAGCAGGAAGCCCCACCACCAGGATTTGGGGGAGTTGGCCCAGAAGTCATTCCTGGCCTTTCCCACAGACCCTTGCATGTTGGTGGCCTTTAGGGGCACATTATCCTGAGGAAATCAGACAGCTGAGTGACATAGGAACCAGGCCTGGTGGTTGCAGGAAAGAAAGCAAATATTCTGAAATGTGAGCCAAATGGCGGGGTACTCAAGGAATGCTTTCTTTCATGCTGGGTTAGCTCCTCCTACCTTCAAGAAATACATTTTTGAGAGTAAGACAAAATGATCATTTGGTTTGAGGAGCCCAAGTCCCAAATCTTAGTATTTGCACCATTGTAGCCTGTGGTCCAATGGGGGAAAGAGGTCAGGAGAAACGTCACATCGGTTTCTGCCTCCCAGCAGGGGGCAGGTGTGGGGTGGCGGGGCGGGGGGGGCGGGGGGGGCAGTGAGCTGCATCAGCTGTTTACCCAAGCAGGGCAAATGGATGTGTTCCTCCCTCCCTCTCTACTGAGTGACAACCATCTGCCAGACACTGTGCAAGATGCAGCGAATCCAGTGGGAGCAGAGACAGAGGCCTGGCCCGCTCCTCCTGGCCCTTCTAGTCCAGTGGGAAGGAGAAACATCATATCAAGGCATGGCAGCTGTGAGGACTTCTGCAAAGAGGAGGTCCGTGGGGGACCTCAGGGGTGCAGTGACTGATCCATGAGGCTAAGACAGGTGTTCCTGAGGAAGTGATGTTTGGGTGGAGGATATCTGAAGGGGCGTAAGCAGCGAGGGAGTGAGGGCAGGGCCCTATGAGAAAACTGCAGGGAATGGAAGGTGGCCAGGGTGGCCCAGGGCAGAGGGTGGAGGGGACCAAGGTAGGAGTCAGGACTGGAGAGGAAAGGCTGTGTCAGCCACTTTCAGAGTCGTGTCTTCATGCTGGGGGTGACGGGAAGCCTGTGGAGGGACTGGAGAAGGGAGTGACATTCAGGGGATAACTGGATATATATCTGGGCACGCAGCCCAGTGAAAACCAAGGCCCCAGAGGCCTCTTCACCCTCTGGGTCAAGCAGTGCCAATGGGTATGGGACCCCCAGGCTCACGGACCAGGAAATGGTGGAGCTGGAGGCGGGGTGGGGACAGATGCCAGGAGAGTGGGCCCTCCGTGTCACCTTCCCAACCCTGGCCAAGTGAAGTTCAGGTCCCTCAGGTCTGCCTTCTCCAGATGCTGCTCCCCCCCGCCCCTCACCCGTTGGAGCCCACCGAGGGCCCCAGCCCCAGCGGGAGGCTTCCGTGTGCCGCCTCGCCCCACTCACCCCCCAGGGGCTGTGAGTCACCCACCTGCGTGGTGAGGCAGGGGAAGAGGTGAGAACGTGAGTGCCCGCGAGGCTGGCAAGGCAGGTGGGCGCTTGGCAGGCAGGGGCCCAGCCTCCTGGGGGGGGCAGCCCCACCCCCACGGCCTCCCCCCACCCTCCACTCCCACCTAACGCCTGAGCTCTTAGAGGAACCCTTCGGTCCCAGCCCCTGCAGGAGGCTTCTTCCCAGTCCCCTCTCCCCCACGCCCGCCTCCCTCCACTGTCGGGCGCCACTGCCATCACCATGGTTACACGGGCTCCTGCCGCAGCTCCAGATCTGCAGCAGTCGGAGCAGGGGGAGGGCGGCTGGTCTCATTAGTCTTCCTGTTGAACTGGCTTCTTTTAAAGTCAGCTCATGGCTGCCCACTGCAGATTCGAGGCCTGCTTAGCTGAAGGGTTCACCTCAAACACACACAAGATGAGAACAACTGAATAGAACGTGTATACCGCCGGGCCTTATTTGCACCACGAAAGGATGCACCACGGCTTCCCTTTTAAGCAGTGATGCATGAGAGTGTGCTGGTCAGGACTGACACCCAAGATGTTAAGGGCCACTCACTGGGCGACCTGAGGTAGCCCTGTAAGGCTTTGCTTCTCAGAGGCAGTTTGGGGCCAGACAGACCTGGATTCAAATCCTGACCCTGTCACTTATCAAAGGGATAAACTGGGACAAGCTATTGAAACTGGTTGGGCCTCAGTTTCCTCTTATATAAATTGGGGATAACCATACTCACCTTGTAGGTTGTACTGAGGAGTAAAGATAATTTATGCAAAGTCTTTGGCACATCATAGGCGCTAAAAATGGCCCTTGTTGCTGCTGCTGTTATTATTATTAGAGCTCTACACCCTTGGAGATGCAATACATGGGTTTGTTGATCTGAAGGTTATGCAAAAGGCAGTTTTTCCCAACGGTGACTTAAGGGCTGCCAGGACCATCAGTTTCAAGCCAGGGGGTAGAGCAATTTCCAACCCCTCCTTAAAAGTCTCTTACATGTTGGGAGATATAATGGAACCCTGAATTGCAGTATATCAAGACAGTAAAAAAGTGAAGGAATTAGCAGGAAGGAGGAAAGTCCGAACCAAGTGCTCCAGGAGCACAACGAGCACAAAGAGGAGTAAGTTGCTAATGGCCCGTAGAACCTTGGCAATCCTGTAGAAGGGGATGATGTGGGGCCTGAAAAGAGACATTGTTTAGAAGTATTTATAAGAGGCAGATAGACTTGCAGGTCCCAGCCCCTACTCCCCCTCCTGCAGGGGACAGGAGAGTTATTTTCTAGAAAAACTAAGTCAGAGAGACTTTGTGTTACTGACATTAGCTATAGAGGGAGGCTGGGGTTTGGTGAAAGTTTGCACACTAAGTGAGCCCTTCTCCCTTGCGTCATCCTCCTCCTAGCCTAAGAACAACAGGGGCAAGAGATTGAAAGATTCTTTTCTGTAGAAACTGACCCAATCCAGGAAAAAGACCTATACATATTGACATTTGGAGGCTCCCGGTGAAAAAGCCATTGTTGACGTGATCACCCTAGAATAAGTCCCATCCATGTACATAGAACTTCAATCAGCTCTTTAGGTCCTCATCCTTAAATCTGAGTGGCAGTCAACAGTCACCAGAGAGGAGAGCATCCAACATGACAGAGAATAAAATAATCAAACAGGAAATCAAAAGGATCTATGAAAGAAGCAGAAATGATGAACAAGCGGCAGAAACTGAAAATAAAGTATATTTGATATCTTTGGAGACATAAGAGAAAATGCTGCATCCACAGGATATGAAGAAAAGGGGATAATCAAAGCAAGAAAGAGTTTTTGGAAATAAAAAATATGAAGTGAAAATTTCAAAAATTCTGTACCAGTGTTGGAAGATACAGTTACAGAAATTTCCCTGAAAGCAAACAAAGAGAAGAATAATAGGAGGAAAAAAGAAAATTAGAGGAGTAGTTCAGGAGGTTCAACATCCAATAAGGAGTTTCAGAAAGAGAACTGAGAAAAATGATGGTAAGGAAATTATCAAGGAAATAATACAAAAAGATGCTCTAGAACTGAAGGACACAAATCTTGGTTAACATGCCCCTCACCATAGCTGAAAATGGACCTGGACCAAGATACCCCATTGTGACACTAGAATTCTAGGGATAAAGAGAAAGTCTTAAGAGTTTTCAAAGAGGGCGCCTGGGTGGCTCAGTTGGTTAGGCGACTGCCTTCAGCTCAGGTCATGATCCTGGAGTCCCGGGATCGAGTCCCGCATCGGGCTCCCTGCTCAGCGGGGGGTCTGCTTCTCCCTCTGATCCCCTTCCCTCTCGTGCTCTCTGTCTCTCATTCTCTGTCTCTCAAATAAATAAATAAAATCTTTAAAAAAAAAAAGAGTTTTCAAAGAGAAAACTCAAAAGTTACATATAAAAGATCAAGAATCAGAATGGCATTGGACTTCTCAATAGTAGCACTGGAAGTTAGAAGACGTTGGAAAAATGCTTTCATTATCCCCCAGGGAAACTATTTTCAGCCTATATTTCTATTCCTGGCCACACTATTGAAGAAGTTTGAGGATATAATAAAGGCATTTTCAAACATGCAAAACATAAAAAAGTTTACATTTGATGTGCCCTTTCTTGGGAGGCCACTGGAGGATGCTTCGTGATGAGGGAGTAACCAAGAAAGAGGAAGAAGGCTTGTGATCCAACAATGCAGAGGGGCAAAGGGAATTTCCAAGATGCGGGTGAAGGAAAGTCCTAGAATGCCAGCTATGGGGCAGGCCTAGGAACCAACCAGTTGGGGTCAGAAAAGAGCACTGAGGACTCCAAGAAGAATTTCTCTAGGAAATTCTGATTATCAAATCAGTTTGCAGAGTTGGTAGAAATAGGGAAAGACTTAGATATTTAGGGAAAATAAAGCAAATGCAAAATATAAATGAATTAACTCCAGAACAAAGAAAGCATTGAGAAAAGTAAAATAAAATCTCAGTTTGCTACTTGGCTAGGTAGTGAACACTGTTTATTTTAC
Organism: Neomonachus schauinslandi; assembly: GCF_002201575.2. Classification (NCBI taxonomy): domain Eukaryota; kingdom Metazoa; phylum Chordata; class Mammalia; order Carnivora; family Phocidae; genus Neomonachus; species Neomonachus schauinslandi. The sequence goes on from NC_058406.1 coordinate 152,382,227, forward strand.
ATAATCATCATAATGAAAACACTGTGTGTGGATTGAACCAAAAACTGATAAACAATTATGTTGGAAGGATAGAAAGCACAGGAAGGGGAGGGGTGAATGATTTAAAGTATTTGCTTACTATAGTGGAAAATGTTTAAAATAAGTGACTTGAGAGAGTATATGCCTATTATCTAAAAATATGAATGTAAATACCAAAAAAGAAAAATAAAGCTATGAATGTTGCAAGTAGTTGCCTCTGGAGAACAAAAGGAAGATGAGGTAGAAATGAGGACAAGGGACTTTCACAGATGGTATATTTTGATACAATAAAAATTAATTAAAAATCCAATAAAGGGGGGGCACCTGGGTGGCTCAGTCGTTAAGTGTCTGCCTTTGGCTCAGGTCCTGATCCCAGGGTCCTGGGATCGAGCCCCACATCGGGCTCCCTGCTCGGGCAGAAGCCTGCTTCTCCCTCTCCCACTCCCCCTGCTTGTGTTCCCTGTCTCGCTGTGTCTCTCTCTGTCAAATAAATAAATAAATAAATCTTAAAAAAAAAATCCAATAAAGGAAAGAAGGCTGGACCTGTGTTGGTCAAATGATGGCTTTACAAACATACAACTAGGGTGCTTTTCAAATTTCTCAGTGATAAAGTCAGCAAAGACAAAATGGCAGATACATGCATAGCATTAGGAGAATTTCTGGAATGGGGACCGTTATTGCTATTAATACAAAAACACTAATTGTAACAACTAGCAAGAGTTTCCATAGGCTTTCAAGACACCCTAGCAAGTTTGCTACCATGTTATCCCATGCTTTCAAGGAAAACACCAAAACTCAGGATTTAATGGAAGTCTTTAATTTATAGTAAGTGGTAGAGGCAGGACCTAAAGCCAAGTCCTCCATGATAGATTATATTTTCAAAGATGGACTAATCCCTCATGCTCTTCTTCCCCTCCTCCATCAAAAGATAGAGTCTATTTCTCTACCCCCTTGAGTCTGGGCAGGTCTTGCGTCAACTTTGACCAATATAATACCATATGGGTGATTTTTGGTGACTTCTAAGACTAGGTCATTAGAAGCCTTGCAGCTTTTGCTTTGGTCTTATTGGATATTCCCTCTGGAAAACTTTCTCTTGGAAAGCAGCATCATCCTGGAAGAAGCCTAAGCCACATGTAGAAACACTTTAGTCAACATCCCAGCTTAACTAGCATCAACTGCCAACCATGTGAGTGAGCTGCCATCTTGGACACCAGCCCAGGTGAGCCTTCGGCTGACTTCAGCCCCAGTCAGTATCTGACTACAACTACATGAGAGATGCCAAGTGAAACCACCCAGCTGATATGTCAACCCACAGAACTGTGAGAGAGAATAATAAGTTTATTATTTGAAGTCATTTAAGTTTTAGGGTGATTTGTTACATGGCAATAGGTAATTGAAACATCGCCTGACACCAAGGTCTATATTCTTTCCTTGACACCATCCTATGAGTGCTTCTCAGCAGAGACATTATTGAAATTTGGGTGGGAGAATTTTTATTTTGTAAGTTTTCCCTGCACACTGTAGGATCCTTAACACCCTGGCCTTTGCCCATGAATCTGATACCCCTCCCCCAATTTCATGGTGATAACTAAGAATGCCTTCACAGTTTCCCAAATGACTCCTAAGAATAACATCCCCAGGTGAGATCTCCAGGTAGACAAAACCATTTTGAGGTGGTTCAAAACTGAATTCCACACGAATGGAACAGAGAGGGCAGTTCTGTTAGTGGGAAAGGAGAGAAAGGGAGAGTAAGCAGGATATAGTTATCAAGTCCAAATGCAAAGGGTCTCCACAGCTCTACCTCTGACATCTAAGGTGCTAGGTTTTTGGCCTTGAGCTCCCTAAGCCCGGCAAACTGTTTGGTAGTAACCATACCCATGGGGGAAAGGATGCGGGAGGTATAGGACCATCAAGCATTGATCTGGGAGGGAACAGAGAGATCATTTGTGCAACCCACTCACTTTGCCATCTACTAAAGCCAGAATGGGGAATGTGCACCAGGACTACACCCCAGGACCTCCCACCCAAGCCACATGCGCTTTTTACCACTCAAGCAAGGGAATGCTTGTGATTGAGGTTATTTAGATGGAAAAATGGATACGTTTACTTTGGGCACGCAAAATACACTGTCCAAGTTAGCCTAACATGCTTGCTGGTTGTAGTGGTTTGCCGGGGCTGCTGTAACAAAGTACCACAAACCGAGTGACTTAACAGAAATGGATTGTCTCACTGTTCTGGAGGCTAGAAGTTCATGATCAAGGTGTCAGCAGGGTTGGTTCTTTCTGAGGGATGCAAAAGAAAATCCGTGCCACGTTCTCCTCCAGCTTCTGGGGGCGTGCTGGCCATCTTTTGCATTCCTCTGTCTTCATCTTCACGGGGTCTCTACCTGTGTGCATCTGCATCCAAATCTCTCTTTTTTATAAGGACGCCAGTCTTACTGGAGTAGAGCCCACCCTGCGTCAGTGTAATCTCAACTTACTCCTGAAAGAACTCTATTTCCAAGTATAGTCACATTCTGGGGTTAGGTCTTCAACACATGGATTTTGGGGGGATACAACTCAACCCAGACAAAAGCTGTTCCATGAACTCACATGCTTTCTGTTTCCCATGTGAAGCGTTACTTTGGATTTCCTAGGTTTGCATCCTGCTTTGACTGGTGGCTTCAAACTGTCCAATGCAGCCGATTGACTTGAAAGATCTTATTACCCCAGACGAGCCCGGGGATCTGTCTCTTTTCCTGAGACAGCATGTTGCAGCCTGAGATCTGCTTTGGCAACTACAGAAAGTCTTTGATGAGGCCTCTAATCTCCTTCTGTGGACACACCTGTGACAGCTGTGACCCAGGTGTGAGTCACATTTTGCCTTCAGAAGGATCCCGAAGAATGATATAAGCTGGCTGAAGACACCTGGGAAATGCAGCCACCTGGGGGATGGGAAGCCTTCCAGCTTTAGAAGCACAATGTCTTTAAGACACACAATGGGATTAGAGAGAATATGGGAAAAGCCCGACGTCACTGAAAGTCCAGGGAGAAGTGCTCAGTCATTTACTTATTCATACATTCTTTTTTTTTTTTTTAAAGACTTTATTTATTTATTTAACAGAGAGAGAGATAGCGAGAGCAGGAACACAAGCAGGGGGAGTGGGAGAGGGAGAAGCAGGCCTCCCGCCGAGCAGGGAGCCCGATGTGGGACTCGATCCTAGGACCCTGGGATCATGACCTGAGCCGAAGGCAGACGCTTAACAACTGAGCCACCCAGGCGCCCCTTATTCATACATTCTTTCAACATGTTCTCAGTGAGTGAGCACCTGGTGTAAGCCAGGCATGGCAAAATTTAAAATCTAGTGGGGAAGAAAAGTAAACATACAAGTAATTTCTGATTGTGATAAATGATAGGAAGGAAACAGTGTGCAATAATAAGGAACAGCAAGGATATTGAGTTTTAAAGGTGGTCAGAGAACCCCCTTAAGGCGGTAACAATTGAGACCGAGAAGATTCAGGCAAGGGTGCTCCAGGTGGCAGGAACAGTTTGTGCAAAGGCCCTGAGTTGCTGGTGGACTCAGTGTGTTTAAGGAACTGAAAAGAAGCAGATGTGCAGAAGCAAGAGATGAGGCTGGAGAGGGGGATGTGGGCCAGGACAGGGAGATCAGATTTCACACCGACACTAGGCAAAGCCACTGAGGAGTTTTTAAGCAAGAGAGTGATAGGATTTGATTTCTGTGTGTGTTTTTTTAAATCATTCTCCTTGTCCCAGATTGGCAAAGATTAAAGTTTGAAAACACATGGTGTTGGCAAAGGTGCGGGAAACAGACAATCTCCTATCTTGCTGGTTGAGTTATAAATTTGTATAAACCCTAAAGGGAGCAATTTGGCAATATTTATCAGAATCAAAAATGTACTACTTTGACTCAGCAACTTTGTTTCCATGAATTTATCCTGTACATATACACTTCAAAATCAACGTATACTAGATTATTCACTGTAGCACTGTATGATTGCAAAAGATCGAAAAAGGCCCTAAATATCAATAAGTGACTACACCCAACAATATCAACAAATAAGGGCTTCGATGAGTAAATATTGGTGATCCACACAATAGACTGCTTGCTGGGCAACCGTGGGGATAAGGGAGCTCTTTATGTACTGATGGGGGCCAGTCTCTGAGATAAACATATAGTCAATTTTATTTATTTTTTTTTTATTTTATTTTTTTAAAGATTTTATTTATTTATTTCAGAGAGAGAATGAGAGAGAGCACATGAGAGGGGGGAGGGGCAGAGGGAGAAGCAGACTCCCTGCCGAGCAGGGAGCCCGATGCGGGACCCGATCCTGGGACTCCAGGATCATGACCTGAGCCGAAGGCAGTCGCTTAACCAACTGAGCCACCCAGGTGCCCCATATAGTCAATTTTAAAAAGCAAGGTTCATACACCTGAAACTAACAGAACGTTGTATGTCAACTATACATCAATAACAACAATTAAGGAAAAGAACAAGCTTCAGAGCCATGGGTATAGAGTACACATCATTTAAGAACAAGGTATGTGCATGTGTGTTTGGGCCCTCCAGGAGAGGAGGAATTAGAACTGTAAAGAAGCAAAAGACCTTGGCGGCTGTGGGAGAGTGGGGGCAGGTGGAAGCAGGGAAGGGTCCAGAAGCCACCTGGCTGCCCAGGCGGGACATGCTGGTGTGGACCCTGGGGACGCTGCACGGTGATGGGGAGAAGTAGACAAATGGGCGACGGGAAAGCTGGGTGTGAAGAGGGAACCGAGAATGAGGGTCAGACAGCCAGGTTTCTTGCTTGAACTCCTGATGGACGCGCTCTTTACCTAGAGGAGGGGCAGGCTTGAGGTGGAGTGTGGGAGAGCTTGGAGGGAGTGGTTTGGGGCACGCTAAGTCAGAAGTGCCAGGGAGCATCTAAGTGGAGGTGGTGCCCAGGAGCCAAGGTTGTGAGTCCTGAGGTTAGACTTCCTGCTTGATCCTTTCCCCCCAGGATACTGCCAGTGTCTGTAAAGGACAGGGGGCTGTTTTCCGGTGACAAGAAGAGGCAAGAGCATTCCTGGGAGGGGAGAAGAGCTGAGGCGAGCCAGATAGTACTTGACTGAGATGCCACAGAAGGGTTAAGCCCGAGAATGGCATGACATGATTTGCAGTGTAGAAGGATCTCTCCGGTGGTAACATGACAGACAGATCAGAGGGAGGTAAAATGGAGCCAACTAGCAAGTTATTGCTAGAATAAAGGAGCTGAACAAACTTAGGGCCGATGGGGATGGAGAAGAGGGGACAGCTCCGATGTGGACGGGATGTGGGGGTGCGGAGGGTGGATGAGCTGAGAATAACTCCCAGGCTCTGGCTCAGTTGAGTGACTGCAGGGGTGGGGGGGCCATTTCCTGAAAGCACATGTGGGAGGAGGAAGGGGGAGGCAATCCTTAATTAACCTGAGCTTGACTCAGTTCCCAGAGTTGGTCCGGTGTGCTGGGAAGACTTTTCTCGCAGTTTGTGTCTCGCCACACCGCACAGCAGCCCTGTCCTGGGAGCTTCGGGAGGTTCTTATGCTATCACCACCAACTTTGCTTCTTTCTTCCCATGGCTCCCACGTCAGATCCCCCATCAAAACCTAAAAATCCTGCCATCAAACGGTCTCGCTTTTGTCCTCACCTTTCTATTCTCACTGGGGCCTAAAGTGGCTGGAGGTGGCCAGGGCCTCTCTGGAGCTCTGGAGGCCTGTCGCTAGCTCACAGGAGGTATCTTGCTGCAGTTGAGGATGCTGTGCAGAAGATGGTTCTAGAGCAAACCGCATGTCAAATCGATAACGGTTACTGAGAACTTTCCCAGGATAACATGGTGACAAGCTGCCTTCTCATAGATGATGCTGGCTAAATCCAAGGTTAGAATTCAGTAGAATTTCCTCGAAAGCTTTGGAACTGGAAAAGTCCTTTGACAAGTGTATGGCCACTGGGCAGATAGCAGCCCATCCCAGCAAGAGCCTGACTACCACACACAGAAATTACACCATGGTGAGGCCTTGGCTCTGGAGGGCCTGTCACCCTCTGTGGGTCACAAAGCCAGACGGCACTGTACCTTCACCCCCCACCTGAAGTTAGGGACTGTGTGAGGTCTGCACCAAGTTGACCAGGTACCTAATGTCAGGAGGCCAGCCAGGAGAAGCGAGGGGTATGTGTGTGCATGCACGTGCTCACCCACGTACTGGGTGGTCGAGTGGGGATAGCTCAGCAGGGGGACAGAGCACTTGTTTGGGAGTTAGGAGTCAGTCGGACCCAATTCCTGTCGTGGGCAGGCCACTTACAAGTTGTGTGGCTATGGGAAGGTTACGCTACTTCTCCCCAAGTGTCATGTTCCTGAGCTGTCAAATGACAACTGTGACCAGATGCTTCAGATGCTTTCTAGGTAAAAAAAAAAATTAGAAGAACCAAACTTCCATAGTCTCAGTGACCCAAGGCTCTACTCAGACCACTCAACATTTTTCGGATATCCTTGGCTGCATTAAGCTGAGTGTTACTACTGTCCTGGAATGAGGTTGTATTTTGGTGACCTGGGGCTTGAGGGGAAATCTCTTCCCTTCCAGCTCAGCCTGTCTGGGTCCACTTGCCTCCCTCATTATAGTTATAAAGTAAAAGGTGCGAGTGTGTGTTTTGCATGCGTGTGTGTGTGTGTGTGTGTGTATGTGTGTGGCAGTCGATCAGGCAGGATGGCAGGGAGGCTCCCTGCCATGGTCTCTGGATGGCAGAAAATGTGCAGAAAAGAGGATGTCAAGCAGCCCCGGGACAGGGAGATGGCCTTATGCTTTTCTTACTCTGATGGGCTGCTTCTTCTGGGTACTGGCCACATTTGGAAGCTCAACTGGCTGCCTAAATTGTTTCTCAGGATCCCAGCAAGGTGGTCTGGAAGGTGACAGGAAAAGGGAGTAGGTTTGCCTCCTTATCTGTTTGACTCATGGTTATAACTTGCCAGCATGCTGACGGGTTCTTTGTTTTTCAGTCAAATGAAGTTTTTGTTGGATGTTTGAGTGAAAAGCACCATCTCCTCACATAATCAAAAGCCTACGGTGGAAGGAATAATCAGTCCACTGTATATTCCTGAAAGCCAGAAAGTATAATTTCACACATAAAATCTAAATTAGTCTTATTAGACCGCTTGAATGCAGTGTGTGTGCATGTGTGTGTGTGTGTGCATGTGTGCGCACGCGTGCAGGCGGGGGGGGGGGGTGCGCTCGTGTGTGGGGTCAGGGAGAGAAGCTCCTTTACCACCCACCCTCAGAGATGGAGATGGGGAGGCAGCTCATCTCTCGGGCGCAGGGCCCTGGTCTGGTGGGCGGCCCGCTCTTCACCTTCATCTCTGACCTTCCCAGAGTGTCCCACACCGCACAGGGTGCATCCTGGGTCCTCAGAAGGAAAGGACTGGATGAGCAATGAGTATGTGCACGTGTGGGGCCACAGGCAGCTCTGTGGCAGCCGCGGGACTCTGGCCAGTCACCAGTGAGCTTTCTGACCCCCGGGCTGCACCCATCAGGGTCATCTACGAGACTCATCAGGCCTAGATCCCCAGAGTTGCAGCTCCTGCCGACCGACCTTGCCCGCCATCCACCCAGTCTAGGCCCACTCTCCTCATTTCTTCAGATTCAGCACCTGCCTGTCACACATGCAACTTCCTCAACGGCAACTCTTGATTTCAGTATCCCTAGACTCAGTCCTTCTAAGGGCCCATTCTTCTTCCTTGATGTCTTCCCCCTCACAGATGCCAAACCTTCACCTCATTAAGAGTTGCAGAGCCTCTGCGACCTCTTCTTCGACCTCCTCCTCACTTCCCAGCTCTGCTCATTTCTTCCAGAACCCCAAAGCCCACCCCTGCTCAACTGAACCAGGACCTAAAGTCATGGATCTTACTGCATTCCAAGTGTCCCTCAGCATCCTCATCTTCCCCAGTTCCCGCTTATCTAGCTCAGATTCCGTGGCCAGTCATAACTCCGCGCATACACGTCCGTGCCAACCCCCTTCCCTTGCGCTGTGGTCCGCACACGACGGCAGCCCAGGTGGGACTCAGCCTTCCGTCAACCCCACGCCTGTCCCACCCCCACCTCGGCCGGCACCCCCAGCGTTGAACATGGAGAGCAAAAAAGATTGTCAGTAGGCTGACTGGTGTTACTTTAAATGTAAGGGGGCCCTTAGTACTCCCTGAAAACTCAGCCGCAGCCCCCCGTCCACGCACTCCTTCATGCTCCAGTCCCCAGCATCTCCATCTCAGTTGGTGACATCGCTTCTGATGTCACTTGGGAAATCGTGAAATTAGAAGAGAATTTTAAGAGACTCCTGTCATCACATCTCTCTTACTTTGCTGCCATAATAAGATAGCACAGACCGGGGGGTTTAAACAACAGACATTGATTTTCCCACAGTTCTGGAGGCTGGAAGTCCAAGATCAAGGTGTTGGCAGGTTTGGTTTCTCCTGAGGCTTCTCTCCTTGGCTTGTAGATGGCCTCCTTCTCGCCGTGTCCTCACACGGTCTTCCCTCTGTGTGCACCCACTCCTGGGGTCTCTTCCTCTTCTTGTAGGGACATCGGTTACACTGGATTAGGGCCCACTCATGTGGGGCAGAGCCACCCCCTTCCTGGCACACAGGCTTAGCCCCTGTAGCTCCTCCCAGGATGCCTGAGCCCCCCAGGAAAGGTTTGAGGGCCAGAGCAAACCCTCCCTTACCCCTTGCAGTAGGGCTTGTACTTGAAAACAGATTTGGTGTTTCAGTCACTTCCCTAAATGCCAGCAAACCACAAAGAAACAATGGGATTCCAGAAAGGTCAAATGGTTTGTGATCAAATATTTCCTTTGTGTTTGGCGGTGGAAGTGCCGTGGCCAGCTCTTCTCCCAGGTTCTTCCTGAGGCGGGCCCGGGAGGTGGCTGGTGTGTGCGCTCCCTTGCTCCGCCATGTCTCCGCTTTCCCGGCTGTCAGACGCCCGCAGCTTCTGTTCCACGGGCCTGGCCAAGAAGGCCGCACCCCAGCATGTAGGCCCAAAGGGGAGAAGAGAACTGGGACAAACACAAAGGTTTATCGATAATTGCTTTAGGCACGTAAGTCAAACTGAGTCCAAGTAACACAGAACTCTTAAACTGGGGAGAGCAATGGGTTTGGAGAAGAAAACAACTTCTATGGGCTCCTCTATTTTTTTTTTAAATTTCCCCTAGTTTTCTACTTCATGCTGGTGTTTGGGGGTCCGGGAGAGATGGAGGATGGTCGGGGGGTTGGAGAGGATTTTATTTCATAAAGATTTTAATCCCCATAATCTTAAGGAGGGAAGGAGTCTCGAGACTTAGACTCAAGACCTAGAGACTCGCCCAGTTCCCAACTCAGGTCACCTTGAGGCCCTAGCCCAGGACAGTGATGATCAGTTAAAATGTGAAGAAACAGCAGCATGACTGGCATGTATTAAAATCAAGGGGACACAGATTGTAAAAGATCATTTTCTCTCGGGCCTGAGGCTGCTTCTCTTCCTTCTGGAAGGCTCAAAGAATCAATCACTTCTGGTTTTCTGAAGAGACAGGGATTCCAGATTTTTCTTATTAACTCATTCCTCATTATGATGAAGGTATTCCTCTTCACCCAGAAAATCTTTCCAGCTGCAACGTCAGTGTCCATATAAATTCTCTTTATACAGTTTTCTGTCTCCTGGGTCAGCCTTTCTTAGTTAGATTTTGATTATTTTCCTTTTGTTTTCTCTACTTTTATCATCATAATGCTTTCTTCACCTCATTTCTCTTAGTCCTCTCTCCTTTTTCCTTCTCTGTTTTCTGTTTCTGACTTCATAGTCACAGCACCAAACGTACAGTGGATATTAAATGTTTCATGTTAATAAACGTTACATCACTTGATGTGCACTAACAGCTCATAGTTTCTGAGCATTTACCACAGATTAGCCCTGGGCCAAGCTCCTACGATGCACATCCTGCTGAATCCTCAGGTTTCCCCTGAGGTTGTGAGGTCCGTAAGAGGACTGGGACAAGGGGGAGGCAAGCGAGATCCTAGGGCACAAAGCTTAAGGAGGCGCTCACTCTTGGGGTCCTGAAAGTGCAGGCCAGCCCCTGAGAATGCCTCACACTGCCCCAGACCGAACATTACCGTGATTTCCATCTCTACCTTAACATAGAAGGAAACGGGCAGACAGAGGGTAGGGCAGTTACCCAAGGTCACAGAGCTAAAGAATAAAGAGAATTTGAACACAGGTCTAGCTAAATCCAGAGCCCCAGCTCTTAAGAATTACAATTAATATGTACCCAGAGCACCCAAGTAGCTTTAAATGTCACCATTGCTTGTATGTGTGCGCTTTTAATTTAAAAATTTTACTTTTCAGTTTGAAATAATTTATACTTGCTAAATGTCACCATTCTTCAATATGAAGAGAAAGCGAAGCATCTTCAGACTTTTGAGGAAAGCCTCTAACCCAAGTGCCAGAGATCTAATGAAGCAAACAGATAACCAAATGCAGAAAATCCTAAAGCTGAAATAATGCAGAAAGCAGAAGACAGCTTCAAACTGAACTTTATAAACTTGAAGAGTTAGAAGATATTGCATCCATGAATTGGGAACAGGGTAAAAAAGAAACATTCCCAGAATAGGAAAACACTTGTAGAAATTAAGACGTTTGTAGCAGAAATGAATATTTCAATAGAAGAATTGAATAGTAAGGTTGAAGAAGTCTCCCAGGAAATAGACCAAGACAAAGGGATGAAGAATAGGAGTGAAGAGATAAAACCAGAGAATCAACGCAAGAAGTCCAACACCAAATTTATAGGCATTCTAGAAAGAAAGGAGAGCAAAAAATGGAGAGGAGGAAATTATTTAAAAAGACACAAGAAAATGTGGACCAAGTGCCCAGACACTGAATAAAAAATAGATCAATTATGGTGAAACTTGACAACACCAGGGATAAAGAGATGATCATAAAAACTTCCAGAAGGAAATAGAAAAAATTAGGAATCAGAATGGCATTCAGATTTCTCACCAATACCGTTTGAAACCAGAAGCCCATGGAGCAATGCTTTTACAATGCTGAAGGAAAATGACCTCCAAGCTGTCAGTCAAATGTAAGGATAAACCAAGGACATTTTTTCAGATAGGCAAAATCTCAACACATTCACTTTCCATGGACCATTTCTTACGAAGCTACTAAAGGATGTACTTCAACAAAACAAGGGAGTAAACCAACAAAATTGTCCTGAGAAACATCTAGCCCGTGGTTGTCGTGTCCAAGGCAACATGGGTCAGAAGGTCTAGAGAGCTCTAAGCTCAGAGAGCCACAGGATGGAGGACACTGGACACCAGCGTTTATGCCATAACAAGGACAAATTATCTGATGGCCTTTTCATGTGCTTGCCTACCCTGAGGGGAGTTTAACAAGAAGTCAGAGGACTTAGTGAGAGGCCCCTGAAAATCTGAGCAAATGTACCAAGATGATTAACTCCAGGAAAAACAAAACCCTGTACCTGAAAGGAAATGTAATTAGAGCAGACTCGGAGGCTTAGCCGGGAACAGTAGTTAATAGTAATTATGGAGGTGTATCGACATAAACTCTGAGCAGTACTGAATCCAAGAGAGGTGAAATACCATGTTGGAGAGTGGTTGTGAACGTGTGCAAATGTGTATAAAGTATAGAAATTAAATTCTCCTCTGCTGTCGTAGGAAGTTAATATATGTCTAAAATGGGGGGCAATCAAGAAACATATTACTTAAAACTATGGAGGAAAATACCGGAAATTGTCTAAAAGAGTTGAAAATGCCTGTCTCCAAAAAGTGGGACTTGGAGTGGGGGGAGGGGTTGGGCGGGGGAGGCCGCAACAGGATGGAGTAAGGGAGTATCTGCTTTTTATTATAAGCCTTGTGATGTCTTTTGATGCTTCAATAAGGTATGTTTCTTACCTTGACCAAAATTAACATTAGAAGGTAATTTCGGTATCAGCTTACTTACTTGCTTTTTCTTCTTCCTCTTAAAACTAGAAGCTGGAGTAGGGGACAATATCGCCTCTTTGGGCCTTTTTGCTCTTTGAACAGAATATCCTGTCTCACTCCTTCCTCTTCTCTATTATTATGAAACAGAACAGCAGTTTTAATCACCCCAAAGAGCACATAATCCTCAACCCAATATTTGACTTTGAAATTAATTTCACAGCTCTGTTCGATTACACGGAGGTCATAAATCACATTATGGAAAGCCAGCTTGTGAGAAATGTAAAAGCTGTCCACTTTTGGCACCTGCCCTTCCTCCAGAGGAGAGGTCTGCTTCACGGGCTCTCTGATGGAAAGTCCCCATCGCAGCACCCCAGTCCCTCTGGCTCACTGTGCCCTCATTTGCGTTCCCACTCCTTGCCTGGAACTGGCTATCAAAGTCCGCTTTCCAAGCATCATTAGGTCACTAGCTCAATTGGTGTTTCTTAAGTATTCCAAGATGCTCAATGCTGTCTTAGCCCTCGGGGGAGAGGAAATTCCAGAAGTGGTCCCTGTCCTAAGGAACTTAAAATCCATTTGAGAGAGGGGGCCCTAGACAAAAAGCCATCGTGAACGAGGCAGAGTTAAGAGTATCTGTGAGATGCAAGAAGACATGCTATTTGTGTCCCCAGAAGGGGAAACCAGGGATGGTGGGCATGGCCAGATCAGGCTCCAGGAAGGAGGTAGAACTCGGCCTGCATGCTCAGAGGTCATGCCTTGCTCCTGGACTCTCCCCACAAAAATTAATCACGCCTTCCCCCGGGCTAACACTGGATCATGGATATGCTTCTGGTACTGCAGTCATCCCATGGCTGGACAACTTGTAACTCGTTGTCTACCCCACGAAACTGTGAGTTCCACCAGCTCTACGGCTATGTGTTTTGGCAGCCTCAGCCCCCAACGTAGCCCAGGGGCTCAAGAATGTGAACTGAATGAAAGAGTGAATACTCTTCACTGCAGGAAGGAAAATGATGACTAGGGCACAGTGTGTGACATTGCAAGTATTTCTCCCCAGCCCCCTCCCTGGCCTCCCTTTCCCACCCTGTCTGCATGTGGGGACGTGGGAATGCTGGTGGGAGATGGGTCAGAGAGCCAGACAGGACACGTAGTTCTCCGTAAGGGCCGTCTGGGGGGAGAGTCGGAGCTCCTGTTGTGTCTGGCTCAGCGAGGACTCCCAGAGAATTCACACGCCATCCCTCCCAGGCCCCACGACTTCAGATCCACCCTGGGAAGGCCCAGGAGGTTGACCATCCTCCCTTGATTTCTCAAGAACACAGAGCAAACCAGCATCAAGATGGCCTTGATGGCGAGTAGCTCTGTGGGTGGCCAGTGTTGACTGATGCCCCCAGATCTGCAGGTCTGGGGCTGCCTGAGCCCACGTTGTGAGCCTGTGAAGAGCAGAGAGAAGAGACAGAAGAGGCGAGTGGGGCAGGGGGACCTGGCAGCCCCCTGACCTCCCAGGAGATCCCACCAAGCAGAGCCACTTAGACTGGAAAGCTGGTGCCAGGCTGCCTTATACTCTCGTACCGCAGTTAACTTCGGCCTCTTTATCTGTCACAGGGCCCTAATAATGCCTCCTTCATGGGGTGCCCCCCAGGCCGGGCCGAGACCATGCACAAACGTGGCCAACACAGTGCCTGGCACATAGACCGCATGCTGTTCCCCCACCACTCGCCGGACTCCCAGCTCTCCCAGGTGGGAGATGCAGAGTACAGCAGCGTCCTGAAAAATGACTGGTGTTCTAACCATGACTTGCACTTTTTACAATTCTGTTTTTCTCTTGACCCAATTAAAAAAAAAGGCATTTTGCTCCTTTTCCTCTTGGGCCCAGGGGTTGTGCTAGTTAGCCCAGCTGCGGGTAGATTGTGTCAGTCAGAGTGTGCAGGAGGGACCCTCTGAGCAGTCCCGGGGGGCGGTGCTATGCCAAGGTCAGGGCGAAAGTCAGACTTCCTGGCCTGTGCTCAGCGGGCCCCTCAGAAGACGGCTGGTGCAGAGAGGGAGGGGCGGAGCCGACCCGAATGGAAAGTCCTTCCCCCTCATTTGCTTCAAGTGCCCTTCCTGACCAACCTTGGCCATCCTGGAACCACCTGAGATGCTTTTAGAAAATGTTCATGCCCAGACTCGCGGGGGTTCTGACTCCACTGGTCTGAGATGGGGCCCAGTCACTGGTATTGTTACAAAAGGTTCCCTCCTGATGGTACAGCACAGCCAGGGTTGAGATGCTCTGGCCTAATAGGACTTGGCTGCTGAGTCAACGCCGTCTTGAAAAGTCGTCCTTGGACAAGTCATTCTGCACACAGGAGGAACATGTGCTCGGGTGCCAGATGACCCAGGTTTGCATCCTGGCTTTGCTACTCCTGGCTGTATGGGACCTTGGGCAGGTCATCTAGCATCCCCGGACCTTGGACCTCAGTTTCTTCATCTATACAGTGGAGGAGCCAGCGATGGTCCCTCCCTCCCTGTGTTGTAGCGAGTGCTAAGCGGTGAGGCAGTAAAGTGTTTGGCCCAGTACTTGACGAGTCACTACTGGTAATTACAATTAATACTAATTATTATTTCTTGGAGAAAAGACTCATATTATCTGCCCAGTCTTGCAAGTGGAGAAAGCCCTGGGATTATTCGAGGCTCTCATCTAATGGATTCTGCAGATCACCATGTGAACAGTGCTCCCCCAGGCCATCTCCTTCCTCCCCATTCCACCCCTACGGCCCAGGGCGATCCTCCCAGCTCTTTTTGTCAATGACAGTGGGAATGTAGTTCCCCAACACACTGTTTCCAAAGCAGTTTTCAGGTGCTATCTCATTTAACCCATCCCTCCCTCGCGATGTTTCCACAGCTCCTGCTCAGCCCGGGTCACACCCGGAGCCATGTTGCCAGGCGCAGTGGGTACAGACAAGCTGCAAAGGCGGGCAACCCGGGCTCAGCTCTGGCGGCGCGAGGCATAAATCTCAGACGTGTGCAGGCACTGCCCAGTCTCTCCTGCTGACCCTGAGCACCCGGGCAGCAGTTAGGCTTAACGAAGCAGCTCTCATTTTCTCTCCAGGGAAGGGTACGGTGCTGCACTCCACCTGCCCTCCCCCTCCAGCAGGTGGGAACAGGGGACAGGGAGCACCGAGGATCTAGGAGCAAGACCCAGACCTTGTCCCTTCTTAAGGCTTCTCTTCTCCCCAGGGGCTGCTTTCCCATAGTGTCTCTACCCAGTGAGCAGACAGATCCTAACAGCAGGGCTGACTGGAGGGCTCCCTGTTGGGGCTTCTCTCTCTGGCCTTGGGAGGCAGATGCAGGGGGAAGCAGGAAAGGTCAGAGGTGACTTGCTCGAAGCACTGAAATGAGGCCCCGCGGCTGGCATGGGTGAGCAAGGGTGAGAGTGGGGGCTGGGAAGGTGGGCTCGCAGGCTGTGCATGAGGCCGGTCCTGACTCCTAAGACAAAGGGAAGCCGCTGAGGGCACTGGCAGTGTGGATGCCACGACCAGATTTACGTTTTGTGCTGGCTTCGGTTCTACTTATAATTCTTTCATTCTTTCCAAGAAGAGTTTCACCAAGCATCAAAGGCCAGTACTTTCTTACTCTGTGCCAGGTCATGTGCTAAGTACTCCATGTGAATCAGCTCCCTCTTCCACGGGGCCCCATGGCATATCCAGGAGGATGCCAGGGCCCGATTTTGTCCCTGGCCCATTCCAGGTCCCCTCCTGCCCCTCTGCAATAGAGTGAGCAGCTCTCATCGGCCCGCTAGCTGTTAGAGCGGGGGAGCCAGACCCCTCCCCTCTGATGTCACACACTCTGCATCAGAGCTTCTCAGAACCAGGACGACTCCCAACATTCGCTTTGTACACACTCTCACCTGTTGCTTGAACCTGTCTCTCTAAAAGCCATTCCTGGGTGTCAGCATGCCCACAGGAAACATTCC
The DNA here is from genome assembly GCF_002201575.2 of Neomonachus schauinslandi. Taxonomy (NCBI): domain Eukaryota; kingdom Metazoa; phylum Chordata; class Mammalia; order Carnivora; family Phocidae; genus Neomonachus; species Neomonachus schauinslandi. The sequence goes on from NC_058406.1 coordinate 152,398,141, forward strand.
TCTGGATCAGGTGCTTAGATGTGGAAGCCACAAGAGGTTCTGCAATCCTCCCCACCCCAAGTGAACTGCCCCCCAAATGGCAGCCCTCGCTCCCCTTGCGGTGGCTGAGGCTGCCTGGACAGCTCACCTCAAGGGTGTGGGTGCCTAAAATAAGGGCCCAGGAGGGGCTGTGCCAGGATGCACAAACTCATCTATTAGTCAAGCCACCACCCCCACCTTACGGCACAGGAAGAAAGGGTGAATTCATTTATTCATAAAATCCAGAAGTACCTAGGTAGGAATGAAGAAGAGCTGACCCCTTAAAACCACCATATGTTGAGGAACTACCAAGCACTTGGCACTTGATAGACACTGTCTTCATCCTAATGACAGTCATTTCATAGATAAGGAAACTGAGGCTCACAGTGGTCATCTAGTCCAGTCACACGCCTCTTAAGTGGCTGAGCTGGGGTTTGAACCTGGAGTGGCCCATATGCCATTGTCATCCCTTCCAGAGGTGTCGGGGGGCCTGAGCCTCTCAGTGAGCAGAAGCCTGAAAGAGGCATGGTTTCTATTGCTCATATTAATCGGCTCTACAGTCTCGCAGTTCAGCCCCAACTGGCTAAACAGGTTCCAGCAGCTGATTGCTGAGACAGCACTATGAGGTGATGGAATGAGTGTTCAGAAGCATTCCCTTTCCCGTTTATCCCCAAGTTCAAATTGTAGTAGAAACCCCAAGTCCTCCAGAGTCAGGTCAGACAAGCCTTGCTCTACCAGGTTACAGGAAACACAGGACCCTGCATTGCATGCAGTCACAAAAATGACTGAAATTCTTTTTGACTTTGAAAATGTGATCCTGAAATGGATCAGGTAAAGTAGTGAGCTGCATGTGATTCAAAAGTATCCAATAGGGGTGCCTGGGTGGCTTCGTCGGTTACGCGTCTGCCTTCGGCTCAGGTCATGATCCCAGAGTCTGGGGATCGAGCCCCATGCTGAGCAGGGAGTCTGCTTCTCCCTCTCCCTCTGCCCTGCCCCAACCCGCTCATGCTCTCTCTCAAATAAACAAATAAAATCTTAAAAAAAAAAAAGTTGCCAATGGATCCTGGATATTACTAGGGATGTGGTAGCGGTGCTTCCTATACATTCAGATAGGGCAGACGTCTCAACAAAAGTAACACAGGAATTGGTGTGTGCATGTGTATGGACTTGTGTGTGCATGTATGTATGCAGACACATGTGTGCACTTATGTATGTGCATGTGCGTGCATATGGACACGTGTGTGTGTGTGTCTATATGCACGTCTGTGCATGTTTGTGCGGACAGGCATGTGCATATGTGCGTGCGTGTGTTTGGACTGGAGAAAGGGATGGAGAGGCGGAGAATCTATGAGGGTCTCTAGATGTCCCTCCCTAACTTCAGCTGTTACTCTTCTGCTTTAGTTTGTTGTATATTGGAGGCCTTATACTGAAAACAGTTTGAAAATCACTGCTAGAAGGGAATGGCGAGTTAATGAAGAATTTTGAGCAGAGAGTGACATAGTAAGATCTGCATTTGAGAAATACCGCTTTGCTTGTAGGCAGGAGGATGGGTTGAAGAGAAGCGAGAGCAGAGGCTCTAGGTCAATGGGGAGGTGACCGCGGCACTGACCGCAGCCAGAACTAGGCAGTGTGGGACAGAAGTGGTGGAGTAGAGGGGTATTTTGGAGGTAAAAATCAGAGGGACTTGGCAGTTGCTGGAATACGCAAGATGAGAAAAAGGAGGCACCCTGCCTAATCTGCTGGTTCTGGTCTGGGAGGATGGAGGTGGGTGTTGCTGAGTCGGAGCACACCCGAGAGGAACCACTTCCAAGGAGGGAGGATGGACTGACCACAGGGCGTGTGGGCAGGCTCCGTGCGACCTTCTGCACACAGCGGTCAACTGGCAGCTGCGTATTCAAATCCAGACCTCCCTGGAGAGCTCTGGCATTATCTTGGGTTTTCAACATAGAAATGTCATCCAGGAATGTCACCTCCCCCTTTATCAGGTAACCACGGGGAGGCGGGGAGAGTATAGCTGGAAAAAGGAAAAGGACCCAGGAATGAGCCCTGGGAAATCCCAACATTACGAGGCAGCAGAGAAATGAGAGCTGGCAAAAGAAACACCAAAGAGACGAGATGTGAGCGGGCAGCTGGATTTAAGTGTCTGAGGCTCAAGAGACAGCTCTAGGTTCAGATTCGTGAGTCATGAGCACCTAGGATGTCATCAACACGGTGGCGAGGATGGAGTGAGGACAGTGAGCCTTGGAAACATCAACATGTCAGGGAGAGGGAGGAGAAGGAGTCCTTAGAGGAGGTGGTCAAGGATCAGCCAGAAAAGTTTGAGAACAGGGACTGGGTAGAGTCTCAGAAGCTGGCTCGGTCAGAGTACTTTTGGCTGCAAGTAATAGAATAGCTTACTAAATAGAAAAAACGGGCTAATTAGGTAATAGGAACATAGATTTTCTTACAAGGCGTCCGTAAGGAGGCAATTCCAAGGTTGGTTCAACCACTAAGTCAGGCCTCGTTGGGCTTTTCCTTGTGTTCGAGAGATGCAGATGGCTGCAGTAACTCCAAACACCATTCTTTTCACCAATCATGTGGCTCTCTCTTTCTGTCCCCCCACCCCCCTTATCAGAAAGTGAATGTTCGTATGAAGCTCTCCCAGGCAGACTCTCTCCCTCAGGTCCCATGAGCCGGTCCCGACTGCAAGGAGGCTGGCAAGCAAGGAACTAGCATTAAGTCTCGGAGTAGAAACTGAGCTCTCGCTGCAAGGTAGGAGAAAGGCTGACCATCGGAGAGTGGCCAACAGCGGCTTCCTCTGGAGCCCGCAGAGCGGAGGCTTTCAGGAGTGGGGGGTGGTAGTTTCCACTAGAGCAGAGTAACCCAGGGCTAGGAACACCAGCCATGTAGCAGTACGGGGCGTAGGGAGTGTTTACGAAAGCAGTTTCAGTAGGTTGGGGGAGAAACAGAAACTTAATTACAAGTGAATTGAGAAGTGAATGGGGAGAAGAAAGCAGAATAGATAGTGTAGACCAGTGGTTCCCCCACAGAGGCCAGAGGGGCAGATTTTGTCCTCTAGGGGATGTCTGGTAAGGTCTGGAGACACTTTTGGTTGTCACAACTGGTGGAGGCTGTCATGACAGTCACTACTGACAACTGGGGTCCTTTGGCGTCTTCCCAAACTGAAAGGAAAGTGTGTCTTGTGGGTAGAGGCAGGGATGTGGCTAAGCATCCTACAGTGCTGTTATAGGCTGAATGTTTGTGTCCCCCCCGATTCTCATGTTGAAGCTCTGCTCCCCAACATGATAGAATTGGGAGAGGAGGCATTTGGGAGGCAGTTAGGGTTCGATGAGATCAGGAGGGTTGGGCCCTCATGATGGGATTAGCGTCCTCAGGAGAAGAGACACCAGAGAGCTGGTAGCCACTCCGTGCTCCCCGAGCACTCAGAGGAATGGCTGCAGCAGGATGCGGGGAGGGGTGGTATCTTTAGGCCAGGAAGAGAGCCCTCACTGGAAACCGAACTCCGCCAGACCTCCATCCCAGCCTGCCTGCCTCCAGAACTGGGCGGGATAAATCTCTGTGTTTGAGCCACCCAGTCTACAGTATTGTGTTATGGCAGCCCAGGCAAACTAAGGCAAATGCACAGGACAGTCCCCACAACAGTGATCCGGTCCACAACATCAGTAGTGCTGAGGTTGACAAACCCCGGTGTAGACTAGTGTTTCACGAAGTTAGTTTGGATGGGGAAGTAGAGTGAAAAAGGCAGGGGTGAGGAAGGTGGGAGGAGAGATGGCGGCATGTTTCTGGGCCAGGGACGAGAGTACAGAGGAAGGGGCAAGAAAACTTGGGAAGAGAAGTTCGGTTGCTGATGGAGGATGATGCCGCAGAGCCAGGAGGGTGGGTCAAGAGTTGATTGAGGGGAGGCCTCAAGCAGGAAGAAGAGTACCTGCAGCCCCCAGACTGAGAGGAGAAAAAAGAGGAGGGTGGGGACGGGCAGGCGGGAGGCTGGAACTCAGGGTTATTCCTGCCCCAGGACCATGACCTTTTTGGAGTAATAGGAGATAAGGTCATCCTCTGAGTGTGAGGGGACAAGGAAAGGAGGGAAGGGACAGTCTGGAAGTGTTTTTAAGGAGAACATAAAGACGGCAGGCCAAGCACGGGAAAGGAGCATATTAAGAGCCTGGCTAAGGTTGAAGGCTGGGTCTGTCCTGGGCACAGACCCCAAGGCTGCGTGACTTCCTCCAAAATGCTCGGTACCCGGGGCCAGCCAGGACTAACTGGTGGGTCAGTGGCGCAGGGTGCAAAAGGACGAGGAGCTCAGAGAAGCGATAGGAAATGTTTCAGGTGATCAGCCCTGTGGCCCAGGCCCTGGGCAAATCATGTAAACCCTCAAGACCTCAGTTTCCTCATCTATAAAATGGGGTTCACCCATTATCTCATGGGGGTCCAGTGACAGAGCTGATGAGAGAGGCTTTGTCCACGGTGACTCCTTCTCTAAATGCTCGTAATTAACGTTAGTCCTTGCAGAGCGATAGTTACCTGCACTTTCATGGGCATCTTCATTCAGTTCCTGTTCCCGCCACTGCCCTCCCCTACTCCTGTGTGTTCACAACTGGGGACTTCTGTCCTGGCACGACAGGCGGACCAATGAATGACCCCAGGACACAGATACCCACTGACCCTCCCTCTCTGGTGTCAGGGATCCTCCTGCTGTCCCGCCCTCCCTCCCCAGGGGCCAGGCCCCTCTGGATCCTGTGTCTGAGGCCTGTTGTGCACAAGCCTTTGATGAGCACTTGGAAGGAGAGGATGTCTTCACTGCCACCACTACATAATGGAATTCAAGTTCAGCTGGAGCCAGAGGAAGCCAGCCAGGGAACGGGAAGAAAGGACAACGTGAGAAAAAAGAGTGGGGAGTGAAGAGCAGCTGAGATCCAAGTCGGCCAAGAGTTGGAACTGGACAAATAGGAGGAAACTGGGAAAGGTGGGCGTTCTAGCAGCTTCTTCCACCCCGGCCTGCAGCGTGCTCTCTCCATCTCCTAGACTGGACAGCGGACAGGTGACAGGGAGTGGGAGCCCTGGCCAGGGCACAGGTGGGAGAGGGGAGGGCCAGGACAGCCCGGAAAGAAAGACAGGGGGGAGGAGGACGGCGGAGCTTGGGGGAGAGGGAGGGCCGTGACTGCAGCGCCTGGGACACTGCGTCGCCAGAGCAGAAACCAGTTTGGGAAGGAAGAACAGGTCAAGGATGGTTACAGACTTATGTTTTATAGCTATAATTTGTATAATAACAACAATAACAGCTCCCATTGGTTGAGCATCCACTCTGTACTGGGCAGACTACCTACAGTCGCTTGTTTACTCATAAACCATGAGACAGGAATCGGTATCCCCATGGACAGATGTGGAGACCGGGGCTGGCGGGGGCCATGGACTTGGCGAGGGCCACGGAGCCCCGGAGAAGGTGCCGCCAACCCCCCGACTCCCTGCTCCTTTTTCCTCATACGTTCGGGTCCCCTGTCCCCAGGCGGCAGGCCTCACCCAGATGTCCCAGGGGCTACCGTGCCGGGCCAATCACCATCACCCCAATTTCTTAGGGTCAGTTTTTGAAAACAATCACAGGCTAAAACTCAAAGGTATGTATTTCATTGGCAGATTCGGGCCCTAAAACAGTTAACAGAGGAAGTTATTTTGAACAGGGGGCTTTTATTGTCATTCTCTCTACAAGCCATTAACTGATTGCTTTATTCATTCATTCACTTCTTCGTTCATCCATTGTTTGTTCACGGAGAGTCACTGTAGTATAAGGGTTAGGAACATAGGCTCTGGCCTATAACTGCCTGAATTCAAATCCTGACGCCCCATCCGTGAGCTTTAGGAATGTAATTTTTCTGTTTGTCCATCTGGAAAATGGGAATGACACCTCTTCAGGTCAAGGTGACGGGCAGTGGGCTCGTACACCTGAGGCACTCGGAACGGTACCCGGCTCTGGTCCATGCTAAACTGTGCCAGGAGATGCTAAGTTCGGTGGGCCTGGCTTCTGCCCTGGAGATGCTCAGGTCCAGGGAGGGCATCAGGGCTGCTCTGTCCACCCCACCTACTGGCCAGGACAAGGACAGGGTGAAGCCAGACTAGCCTCGGCCCCTCGGGTGCAGATGCTGTAGCCGTTGGCCGGAGTCCAGAGGGGGCACGATGCTGCTTTCGCGCTGGGTAAACTGCACCAGCCCTGCCTGCCTGTTGGAGGCCGTGCAGCAGAGTGCATTCCTTTGATGACTTTCTTTTTCCCTGACCCTAGAAACATCTGCCTGGTGGAGGCAGGAGAGGCTTTTAGGATGCCAGGGGCTGGCTCTAACAAGGGCTCATCTCCCTAGGGAGGCTAGCTGATGAAGCTCAAGTCCCAAAGCCCAGAATGCTGACCCCAGGCGCCTCACAGCAGAAGGCAGAGCCCAATAAGGGAAGTCACAGCTGTAAGTAGGGCAGTGGCCTGGGCTTTGTCGCCTGCTAAAGACATCCGCTGCCCCCACGGCTTTGTGTGCACCCCGGCGCTGCTCCATCAGGGCGACAGCTTCTGATCTCTTCCTTTTTCTGGAGCTCCGGCAGAACAAGGCTCGAGTCTCATTTGTCTGTCTGAGGTGGAGGCTTTCAGAGCCAGGCGGCTTGGAAAAATGAGGTGACAAAGGAGGCCGGCCAGCAATTAGGTAATGCCCGGCTTCCTGCTGGGCAGCCCTGCACGGTCTGTCCCAGAGCTCACCGGGAGCGCAGGGGAGGGCGGGCACGTGGAATCTGGGGTTGCATGAGAGGAATGACCACGGTGTGTAGGGACGGAGGGACCCTGGGAAGTAGCCAGGGACCTAAGGTCTCTGAGCCTCACCTGTATAACGGGGTTGAGAATGCCTCTCTCACTGAGAGGTAGGCAGTCCTAACCCAATCAGCACTGTGGTCGCAGGTGACAGGACAGGTGGTCAGGCCGGGTTCCTTCCTTCTCTAGTGTGACTTCAGGACGGCAGCGTGCACACAGGCGAGCTAATGCCAGACCAGCAGCCCCTGGCGCAGAGCTTGGTGGTGGGGATCCTCTAATCCCCCTCCTCAGTCAGTCCTGGGTTGTGAGCTAGGGGCTCTGTCCAGTGGCAAGGCCCTCTAGAGAGGGGGAAGGATTTTCCCATACAACTGCCTCTTCTTCACTGTGGTTTCCTCTCAGCTTCTCCTCCTTGGACAAACAAAATCCTCTGCTGACTTATTTCTTTGAATTTTCTTCCAGGCTGGTCCTCCTACAAAAAAAAAAAATCCTTACGCAAGGTCCAGCCCTGCCTTCTTGCAAAATTCACTGCAACACTGTATCTTGGGGGCCACAAATCCCCAGACCCTCCTGGGACTCCAAATATTTGAATCTCTTACTCTACAACCGGGTACTTATTGGGGGGTTCATTTTTGTTTTTAAAGTATAGTGGACCTGTGTTTCCATATGGGGAATGAGAAAAGCCCAGAAATTCCTTGGTCCTGGGTTCAAGTTTTGGCACTATTTACTAGCTGTGGGACTGTGGGCAAATCGCTTAACTTCTCTGAACCTCAATCCCCTCATCAAATAGTTTCTATTATTGTGTCAGCAGCTCTTCAGAACAGCCTTATAAAAAAGGAATTATTAGAAAGGCCTATTTTACAAATGAAGAAACAAAAGCTTTGAGAAGCTCCCTTAACTGTGTCCCTAGGCCACACAGCTAGTGACAGAACCTTGACTTGAGTTCGGATTCCCTACTTTTGGGACGGAATCAGGGGAGGTAAGGATCTCTCTCCAGTTTACTTCTCCAAGCTGTTGCGAAGGGCAAAGGATGTCGTCCATTCGTCTGTTTAACAGACTTTCGTTGCGGGCCACCATGTGCCAGCTTCGGTCTCATGGAACAAAGCGTTCCATAAGCTGTAAAGAGCTGGGCAGGTGGAAGGCGGGTGGGGCACCATCCTCCTGGGGGACATTGCTGAGTCGTTGTGCAGAGGAACCCTCCCCACCCCGTGCTGTAGCTCTCCGCACAGGGCCTGATGCTCAGGCACGGCCGTTGATGAGGCCGTCTCTTTCCTCTCCAGGTCTCCCTGCCTAGGCCTCTCAGTTCAGCCTCACAACATCCTGTTTGGGAGGTACCATTAGCCCCACTTTACAGATGAAGGGGATGTGGATCCCTGAGGACAGTGGAGTTCAGTCCTGGCTGCATGTTAGAATCACTGGAAATCTTCAAAAGCTCAAGACCCAGGCTGAACCCCAGACCACCAAATGAGGAATTCAGGGCTGGGCCTGAGCATCAGTATTTGCTTGTTTGCTTGCTTGTCTGTTTTGTAAGATTCTACTTATTTGACACAGAGAGAGAGAGAGCGAGCACAAGCAGGGGGAGCGGCAGGCAGAGGGAGAAGCAGGCTCCCCGCTGAGCAGGGAGCCCGATGCGATGCAGGGCTCATCTCAGGACGAGCCAGAGCATTCTTCACGGGGTGTCCTTGGAGGGAGGTCTGAGAAGCAAGGATTAAGAGCTGCCTCGAGAGCTGCTTGGTCAACAGCCAGCCAGGAATGAGAGCTTTCCCAGGCATTTGGGGGCCAGGGGCAGTGTTTCCCCAGGGTGGGGCTCAGCATAGCGCCTAGACTGTGGTACAGCTCAGTCGATCCCTGCCTGGAAATAGTATTCTTTGTGCGTTTCTTCCCTTCCCACACCCCGCCCCTGCCCCCCAGCTCTTTGTGAGGAGCTTCTCTCCAAGTCTGCTGCCTCAGAAGTCGGGGTTTTTAAATGTTCAAAACAGGCCTTCGAGGATTATCTTAGCGGGCTTGAGCTACCCTAACAAAATACCATAGACTGGGTGACCTCAACAGCAGAGACTTCTTTTCTTTCTTTCTTTTTTTTTTTTTTTTAAAGATTTTATTTATTTGGCAGAGAGAGACACAGCGAGAGAGGGAACACAAGCAGGGGGAGTGGGAGAGGGAGAAGCAGGCTCCCGGCGGAGCAGAGAGCCGGATGCGGGGCTCGATCCCAGGACCCTGGGACCATGACCCGAGCCAAAGGCAGACGCCCAACGACTGAGCCACCCAGGCGCCCCCAGAGACTTCTTTTCTTACAGTTCTGGAGCCTGGAAGCCCAATATCAAGGTGGCAGCAGGTCAGTGTCTGGTGAGAACCCTCTTCTTGCCTCGCGGACGGCAAATTTCTGTTGTGTCTCACGTGGCAGAGAGAGAGAGTAAGCTCTCTGGTCTCTTCGTGTAAGGACACTAATCTCCCCTAACCCTAACTATCTCCCGAACGCCCCACTCCCAAATACAAAATCACAGGGGGTTCAGGCTCCAACACAGGAACTTGGGGTGGGGGAGGGGCACAATTCAGTCCATAGCATTTGTGTCCTTCTCACGTGCAAAACATGTCCGTTCTATCCCAGCAGCTCCCCACCCTTGCCTCATTCCAGCAGCAACTCTAAAGTCTAAAGTTTAAAGTCTCATCAACGAACGGTCTAAATCAGTGTGAGTAACTCAAGATATGATTCACTCTGAGGCAATATTCTTCAGCTGTGAACCTGTGAAACCATACGAGTTATGGACTTCCAATATACACCAGTAGGACAGACACAGGGTAGGCATTCCCATTCCGAAAGGGAGGAGTAGGAAAGGAGGAGGGGGTAATGGATCCCAAGCAAGCCCCAGAGTTAGCAAGGCAATTGCCACTAGATCTTAAAACTCAAGAATAATCCTCTTTGGTTCAATGCTCTGCCTTCCAGACCCAGTGGTCCCATCTCTGCGGCTCTGCCAAGTGGGGGTGGGAGGCTTCCTGCAAGGGGATGGCCTAATAAGCTCTGAACTGCCTATAGGGTCCTTCTTCCTTTTGCTTGAAGAACAGTGCACATTGCAGCCAAAGAGCCCTATGCTCTGGTCCTGCCGCATACAAGAACTTTGATGCCTTTCCTGCATTCTGTCCTGCTTTCTCTTGTTCCCTCAGTTCAAACGGGCAATGTCTTTGCTGGTATAACCCCTCCGCTTGCCTGGCTCCCACTGAGCTGGCTGATTAGATCTGTGCGCACACCCGTGTTATCAAATGGTTGTTTAGCCACACCCTTAGTGTTCAATTCTAAGCACGCTTTCTCATCTTCTTGCAATGATGCCAGACTGAAACTTTTCTAAACCGCCAAGCTCTGGTTCCATTTTGCTTAACAATTCCTTCTTTAATTCCTGTCTTTCCTTTTGCATTTTATTCTAAGGATTCAGGAGATACCCAGCGGCTCCCTCAACACTTTGCTTTGAGATCTCCTCAGCTAAATATTCAATTTCACAGCTCACAACGTCCACCTTCCACAAAACACCAGAACACAACTCAGCCAAGCTCTTTGCCAGTTTACAACAAGGATCATCTTTTCTCCAGTTTCCAATCACACGTTCATTGCTTACATCTGAGCCCTTACCAGGAATGCCCAGGAGGCCCATATTTCTAGCATGCACCTCAAAATTCAGTGTGAGAAGAGTGACCACACATGAGACCATCAGAGCCAGGCTGCCACGCAGGAGACCAGTCGACGGGCAGAGGCTGAGCCTGCAAACCATTTTCCTGCATTTGGCACACCGCTAGCTCCTGGGCAGTGAGCCACATCAGTGTCCATCCCTCCCGCTGGATGGGCCTCTCTCGAAGCCTGCTGCAGGTCATCAGGGGATTCGATGCTAGCTTGGACTGAAGTCTTTTCCAAAGCCCCTCTAAGCTGTCCTCTATAAACACCACTTTTCAAAGGCCCAGCAGAGTAGCAAGCTTTCTGGTAGAAGGAGCCTTTGCACCCAGAATCGGGGTGCTGATGGGAAGGAAGAATCTCAGCATTGCTGCGTTGGTGGGTCAGGAGAGTGGGGAGCCCCCCGCCCCCATCTTATGTACTACATGTAACTGGCAGCACAGTACGGCAGTCTGGTACCCAGGCCTAGAAACCAGAATGCGGCCCACATGTTCCGGCCTTGCCCCTTGCTGGCAGTGGGACCTCCATGTCTCTGTTTCAGTTTCTTCTCCTGAGAGAGGGAGATGATGATAATTCCCGTCTCATGGAAGGGTCATAAGAATTTCATTCATTTAAGTAAAGTGTTGACACTAGTTTATGGCACATAATAACTGCTCAAAAAAAAAAAGTCAGCCATGATGGTGCACTTATGCGAACATGCACAGTTACTGTCTGACAGCCAGTCAGGAGCGAGGAGGCAATGCAGAGGTGTGATCAAGAGGGAGGGGAGAGGTGGAGTTGAGAAGGGGTGACCGTGGTTTCTAGCCTCTCTGAGCCTCAGTTTCCTCATTTGTAAAATGGGAATTACGTAAGATAACACTTGCAAATCTTTTATCCAGTAGTATAAAATAAATATTCACAATTACATTTTTCAGATAAGGAAATTGGAGGCACAAAGAAGTTAGAAACTTGCCAAGGTTACCAGCTAATAAGTGGGAAAGCTGAGATGTAAGCCAAGGTCATCTGCCTTCACTGTAGAAAACAGAATTTGTGTCTGTTTTTGTTTTTGTTTTCATTATGGGCTGTTAACAGGATAACATTTGCCAACCAAGGGATTAAATTTATTCCTAAACCTAATTTTCAGTATATTTTTTTCTCTTTTTGTGATAGATGAGCAGCCTTTAAAGTAGAGATGATCTAAAAATCCATTTGAGCTGACATCTATCTACACATAACAGATTCTTCTGGGGGCTAATGCCCATTAGTGGTTGATTAGGCTTAAGCTACAGTATACCCAATCCACGATTACCAAACTGGAAGGACATCCTGTTCAAACTCAGAGGTGTAAAAGGGCCAACTGACAGTTTATTTCAGGTGGTATTCAAGACCACAAAAGCAGAAAGGAGGGGTTGAGAAGCTCCCTGGGAATCCCTGAAGGTTGGTTTGACCTGGGCTTAAAAAGTCAAGCTTGGGGGCCTGGTGATCCTGGCTTGACTCCCACCTCTGCCAACCCACGCTAGTTGTATCTCCCCAGGCAAATTCAACTTTGTTATTCAGCAACACCCATTTGTGGTTAACACATCTATGTTAAGGGGAACTTCTACATAATCAGCGATTCTCAAGTGAAGACTACCAACCACTTGCTTAAAAAAACATTTAGGGTACTTGTTAAAATGCAGATTGCGTGCTTTCCCCCAGTTCTACTCATCTCATCCTCTGCCAGCAAGCCTGGGGAATGTGCATTTCTGACAAGTCCTCCGGATGACTCCAGGCCGACCCGCTCAGCCTGTACCCCACATCCAGGCAGGTGTGGGGACATGGAGCAGCCATAGAGGAACCTTCCTGAACCGTGGCACTACGGATGTGTCGAGCAGCTTTGCCTTGAGCCTCAAAATCACGATCCCCTTGGAAGTGGCATCCTCAGGGGCTGTGTGAGTGCTGGGGGGTGACCGTGGTTCCGGACTTGCACAGGGGGAGGGAAGGGCTTTGTAGCAGAGAAGTCACCTCTCTGGCTTTTGTGCCTTCTATCGCTTTCGACAAGCCGGCTTCAGGAAAGGAACGCGTTCTTCCGGGAGGGGGCCGTGTGGCCACACACCCAGCAGTCGGCCGTGACTCAGCTGCGGCAGGCTGCCGGCGCCCAGGCCCGGGGCTGCGCCGCACGGGAAACAAAGAGCCGCTCGAACGCGCCCTCCCGGGGCCGCGCCGCACCTGCCGTCCTTGCCGCGGTCCCCCTCCCAGACGCCGCCTCGGCCCGCGGCTGTTGCGGGGCTGCCCGGGCCTTCCGCCGAGGCCCGCCGGCTCTCCCGGCCGCACCCCGTCCCCCGCCCTCCGAGTTGCCCCCTCCCAGCCCGAGAGGAGCGGGAGCCGCCGCCCAGTCCCGCGCCTTGCGGCTCTGCGCCTGCGCGCGCTGCTGCCTGCGCCCCACTCGCCCAGCGCCGGCCGGGACCCCCGCGAACTCACCCGAAGCGTTTTCCTAGGCGTCCGGAGAGTCGGGGTTCCTGAGGAGTCCCCCTACCCCGCGTCTTGCCGCAGATGGTGTCTGTCCAGCCGTACGCACCGGCGGGAAGGAATCCCGGATTGTCTCTGTCGGGGCAGCGGGTCTCCCCGGCCTCCCTGATGCTGGTTCCACCCCTCCCACACCCCCCACGCGTGGCCCTGCTCTGGGAGGGAACGGCAGGTCGCTGGTGGCTTCTACCTTCCACAGCCTTTGGCTTTCCCTTTCCTCCTGCCAGTGGTTCTCAAACGTTGCCTCCCCTTAGATTCACCTGGGGAGCTAAAAACAAACGGACAAACCCCTGTGATGCCCAGGCTGCCCCCAGCCCGATGAAATCCGAACCGCGAGTGTGGGACCCCAGCGTTTTGCAAAGTTCCCCAGGTGATTCCAGTGCTCAGCCAGGGCTGCGGACGGCGGACCACGGACCCAGACCCGGGCTTCTCAAACTTTAATAGGCATTGAAATCACCTGGGATCTTGTTAAAATGCAGGTTTCAATTCAGTAGGTCTGGGGCGGGGCCTGAGAGCCTGCATTTCTAACAAGCTCCCTGGCGATGCCGAGGCCGCCGGTCTGGGGGTACATCTGGGCCTGCAAGACACTTCTGTAGACGCTCCTTGTCCCTTTACCTTTCTCTTGTGTTGTAATAGAGACAGACGGGTTGGAAGCCCATCTCTGCCACTCTCTAGCTTGGTGAAGTTGGAGCCCGGGTCTTTATGTGCGAAATGGGGGTGTGATAGTTACCTTGCAAGTTTCTGGCAAGCTTGACATGAGGTGATGTCTGGAAGGCCCCTGGTACTCAGTGAACTCTCAGTGAAGATCAGCTCTATGAGGATGGCTAAGCTCTCCATTGACCCTCATGGCAGAATCAGCCAGGAAATGACAAGTAGAGGGAAGGAGTTTTCCAGGCTCCCTCTTTCCTGTTCTCTGCCCTCCCAGGAGGACTGCTGGGCTGAAGCCAAAACTCAAGCTGTCCTGGGATATGGGTGGGGAGCAGAAGGGAGGGGGGCTGGGCTAGAGGGATGGAGTACATTGAGGGTCCACATGGGAGCCCTGAAGGGGGTAGTGGGTCCCTGGGAGGCCTGAGTCCTTGGGAGAACTGCTGGAAACACTGAGGGTAGGAGGAAGAATGACCGGAGCAGGTGGAGAGAATCACAGAGAGCAGGGGCCACCAAGGGTCAGGATCCCAGGAGACAGAGACACCGGGAAGGGGATGGAGCCAGGAGAGAAGATGACTATACCTGAGGAGCTTCCCCCTCTCTGTCTCATTGACCCTCAGAAATGGTGTAGCAGAGTTAAGTGTGCAGGCTTTCCCCAGAGGCTGTCCAAGGCTATAGCGTGTTGCTAGTCATGTGACCTTGGGCATGGTGACTTAAGCTCTCAGCCTCCGTTTCTTCATCTGTAAAATGGAGTTATAATCGCTAACTCAAAGAATTGTCATGAGAATAAGCAAGGCACTCCTGTAGAGCCCTCTGGTCAGTGGCTGACACATGGCAAGCCCTCTGAGGGGGTTGGGTATTGTGATGTTTCCCATTGGACAGATGAGCAAACTGAGGCTTGCAGAGTAAAGTCGCACGCAGGTCTGTGCTCCCCTCTCTCCATCACATAGGAAAAAAAATCACACAGGGGTTTTTTAAGCTCCCTAGATGATTCTAAGGGGCAGTGACCTTTGAGAACCACTGGTAGAAGGCGGGGAAGCTGAAGGCCATGGAAGGCAGCAGCCACCAGCGACTTTCCATTCCCTCCCAAACCTCTTGAGTTCCCAGCAGATCAAACACCCTTTTTAAACCAACTTTATGACTTGGTAAAGGGCACACCGTGCGTGCTTGTGGTGGACTCCAGCCCAAATATACTCCTGTGGTAGCCCAGCAAAGGGGTTGGAAGTCAGAGGCTCTGGATGAAAGCCTCCTGCCTCCCTTGGGACTGGTGGTGGTGACCCCATGCAGTGACATTGTCCTTGTTGTGAGATGTGTGAATGCTCTCTTAGGACCTGCCCGAGAGAGCAAGGCACATTTAGGATATTCTCTTCACAGGACATTGAAAGACTGCACTTTCTTTTAAAGCACAGGGCTCTGATGTAGCTCCAATGGGTAGCTCAGTAGGCAGGATTTTTGAAAACAAGCTTTCTTCTACACAGAGCCCATGGGCTTCAAGCATGCAAGGAACCTGGAGCTTAGAAGTGGGGTGCTCACGAACCACTCTGAGCACTGCTAGCACCGTGTTCCCTGCATTGTGCTGTGATCATTGCTTTCCACGGCCTTCTCCTCCCCTAGACAGTCAGCTCTGTGAAGGCAAGGGTTGTGTTCCACTCCACCTCGAGTTTCCATCACCCAGCAAAATGCCTGCCACCTAATCAGTGCTTGCTAAGTGCTCATTACCAATGCAAGAATAACTGAGCTGTGGGAGCTGGGGCAGGCACCTCACTTCTGTTTTCACCTGGGCCTCCATTGTTTCATGCATAAAATGGGGTTTGGGCTAAATTGGATCTCTTAGGCTCCCTCTGGCTCTAATAGTCATTAATTTGAAATTATTTTTCATCTGGTCATAATTCACTTTATTTTTCCTCCCCAGGTACATATTCCTACATTGGACCTTGATTTTATGTTTTCTCCTTACTCAATTGGGTGGATGAGCTTTATAAAGTGAGTGCAGATGCCCTGCTAGTTAAGGCCTGAAACTCCTTTATTTTCTCACTAAATTCTTCTTGGTGAGGCTGTCCATCTGTTTTTGTGAGAGGCACACTGGGCTGATCATTCTGGGCCGATGGAGGTAGTTTTCTCTTCCCCGATTATCTTGGCAGCTTCTACAACATCTTTGGACACATCACTTCTGTGGCCTTGGTAGGGCAAACACCCCCGATCCCCTTTCCTTAGGCTGGGATTCTCTCTTGGCAAAGAGAACGTGCAGGCTGGCCCAGATCAGAGGCACGATGTGGGCACTGGACCCAACTGGTCACACAGGCCCACAGAACATCATCCCCCACAGGATTAGATGAGCGACACCACCCCCATTCCCTCTAAAATACTGTCCACATTTACCTGTTCGGGCTGAGTCGAAATAGAATGTAGATTCTAAAGGGAATCTTTTCCCTTCCGGGGAAGCTGCCAGGGTGAGATTTTCTATGATACTGGCCTAACCCTTGGATCTCTGCCAGTGATAAGTCATCATGTGTGGTGCTGTCTGTAAAGATGACCATGCCCAGGCCATCCCTGTTTGCAGGTGCTGCTCTTGTTATCAAGAGGTAGAGTTAATTCCCTTCCCCCTTGAATCTGTGCAGGCACTGGGACTGGCTTTGACCAACGAAAAGAGACAGAAGGGATGCTGTTCTGGTTCTGGGCTGAAGCCTAGTGTTCTCTGAGCCTGAGCCACCATGTAGAGTCCAGGCTGTCCTGCTGGGCCGACAGCCAGCCACCAGCCTCAAGGCCCCGAGGGTATCTGGTCGACCTGGCTGACCCCACATGAACAGTCCTGAGACAGCGCAGCTAAGCTCTGCCCAAAGTCCTGGCCCACAGAATTGGGAGCAATAAACTAGTTTTGTGGTTTAAGCTGTTCAGTTTTAGGGTGGTTTGTCACATAGCAATAGGTAACTGAAACATCATACTCTCTGGATCCTAATTTCTTCATGTGCAAAATGGTGGGTCTGCTTTCCATCTTTGAGGCTAAGCCAATGCTTCTATAACTAGTATCACATTCTCTCTCCATAAATAAAGCTTTTGATATCTGGTCTCCAAACAAGGGTTTGGAATCAGGAAAAGTGCCCCTGAGTCCTAGAGACCACCAGCACTGATGCAACTGACATTCACGAAGGAAAACAGAGGAATGTACCGTCTGAGAGTGTTGGCTTTGGAGTGGGACTCCCTGGGTTTGAATTCCAGTTCTGCTACTTCCTGGCCATCCCATGTTGGACAAGTTTCTTTCTCCAAGTCTCAGTCTCCTCATCTGTAAAATGGGGATAAGGACAGTGCCTGCTTATAGGATTAATGTGAGGATTAGCTAAAATATTGTCCATATATTGCTTAGCATGATGCCTGGAATGTTAAAGGTATTCAATAAATGGTAGCATTCCCTTTGTTGGCTCTTACAATATTTTTGGTTCTTCTGTCCATAGAGGGCGTGTATATTAACCAAAACATGATAACCTAACCTTGCCCCAGTCAATAAGAAAATGAAATTACACATTACCAGGGGGCACTCATAGCATTGGTGTCCATTCTCTTTGTAGGTTCAAAGAGAATTCAAATGATTTCTTCTGTGTCAAAAAAAAAAAAAAAAAAAAAAAATACTGCAGGAGAGGGGCAGAGGGAAGAAGCTGAATAATGATTTGCCTTCATTTCTAAAAAGGTATTTATGATTAGGGGAAGGATGGATGAAAAGGAGTAAAAAATTAATTTGTGGCTTTGTCAAAATCAAGCACAAGAAAGCGGCACATTGGTTAGCACATTTTTAGAGAAAAACAACAGTGGAACAAGAGAAATCAAAACCTAACCTTCTACCATCTGCCACAGATGATTTTGTAGCTCTCTACCAGAATCTCATTAGCATCTTCTAAGAGGCTGATTGTGCCACCAGCAAAACAGTGGTGGAGAAAGGGCCACTCACCCACGTGGCACAAGGTCTATCTGAGCCTGCTCTGGCACGGAGGTAGCCAGGCAGGAACCCAGACCTCTCTCCCCAGTTCCCTCCCCAATTCCCTCCTTTGTGCTCAGGAATTCCCTAGGCAGACAAAAGCTCCGTTTCAGCAAAGAGAGAGTTACCCTTTAAAAACTCGGCTCCAGGCAGCAAGAACAAGGAGGAGGAGTGATTGGCCTAGCAAAGACAAGAATAACACCAAAAACCCACATTTGCTTCTGGTTCTGGGCCTCCTGGGTCTACTCTCTCCTGGCTACGTTTTCAAATGCTACATTTTCTGGAGCTTTTAAAACTTGGGCCTGCCAGATTGGAGGTGCAGGGAAAATGTACACCTTCCCCCCTCCCCCACCCTTCCAACTCCTCATTCTTCCCACCTTGCTTCCCAAAGGAAAGCAAGATAATACAAGACTTGTTCTCAAGTGGCTTTCACCTACTCAGGAGCTGTGAAAAGAATTTAGAGCTTTGAGATGAAAATCTTGCAGGAGGAAAGGGGGCCAAGTCCAAATGATTCCCCTGGAGGTTTTAAGGAATTCTGATTTTTTTTTTTTTTTTGCCATTTCTTTAAATCTTCCTTTCTGAAGAAATGTGTGAGGCTGGAGCCTGTATGTGAGTGTGTGTGTGCGTGTGCGTACACACATACCCATGAGCACACACACACACACACAAACATACATATATGTATGAATGAAATGAAAAATACCACCCAGTGGTCTACTCTCTCCAGGAAGACTGGAATCCATAAGATTCTGGAAATCTGCTAAATCTTTCAGGGACCCATAATTCAACTGGACCTTTTACTGGGGCCAGAATTGTAGAAATCCAAGTCCAAAGGGTTGCTTTGACTCCATCCAGTAGGATTTCAATCCGGAGTCACCTGATTCCTTTGCCCCAGCCTCCTTGTCTAGAGATGTCTTAGGTCCTTAAACTGTTTGGTGTCCTCTTGTCTCCAAACACTCTGCCCACAGGAGCTGAGGGCTCCTTTCTTATGGGGATCCCCCGAGGACTTCAGAATTCAGGGTAGGTCTACAGGGCAGGTGATAAATTAAAAATAGACCACATACGCTCTAAGTCACAAGTCAGTTTGTTTAATGCCTTAAGACCTTGGGCTGGAATTTTCAAACTTCTAGGTCCATCATTCGTGAAACTAAATGACAACACTGAATTACTTTCAGGAGAGTCTCAACCAAGGCTGTGAAACTTAGCACTAGTGAAACATAACATGAATTAGTTAGTCCTTTATGATTGTGAGGAATCCCAACTAGCTTAAGCAAACAGAGGGAATATATTGACTCCCACCACTGCGCCAGGGGCTCCGTAAAGAGGCAAGAGCTCTCTGTCTCTCTCCGGGTTTTGCTCTCTCCTAATGGCTGATGGGCAAAGGGAGGTATGTAGGCAGACAGTTCCATGCTTACGTCATCACCGCTCAGCATCCCTTGAGAAAAGAAGGGTTATCCTCCCAATATCTGTAAAGCCACAGGACACTTTTCTGGTTTGTACAGCCGGCAACCACTGAGGACAGGGCTGTGGGACCTACAAACGACACTGGGGGGGTGTTGGGATGGGAACGCTAAGGAAGAGAGGGTGGCCATTACCAAGAGTAGGGGGCAAGGGACACTGTGCCCACACACAAAAACACAGGTGTTTGTCCCACGTGCATAGAATACATTCAACAGTCATTCGATTTTTCTCTTCTCTTGCCTTCAGATTCAGCTTTTAGAGCCGAGGTGCTAATTGGAGAAATCCTGAGTCACGGTTCCGATGCATGTTTTCCCCCACTACCAAGCAATTCTCTGATTCTCAGCGGCCCCTGCGTGGGTGCCTACAGCTCAGCTCAGTTCTGGCTCTGCCCGGAGATAGCATCAGATCCCACAGGTGGAGGGCTCCCTCCCACAAGACTGCCGCCGCTTCAGATGTCACCTGCTAGTCCAGCTTGTCACCTGTGCTGCTCACTGGCTATAAACTGGGGGTTCCCACAAAGCCCTCTTCGGGTTTGATTAATTTGCTCCAGTGCCTCACAGGACTCAGAGAAACATTTACGTACATTTACCAGTTTATTATAAAGGATATAAATGAACAGCCTGCTGAGAGGTCTATAGCGTGAGGTCTGGAAGGGTCCGGAGCACGGGAGCTTCTGTCCCCATGGAACTGGGGTGCACCACCCTCCTGGCACATGGACCTGTTTACCAACCAAAAGCTCATCAAGTCCTGTTATTCAAGAGCTTGTATGGAGTTTAATCTGCGGTAGCCCACACCCCACCCGTCCTTCCCAGAGGTGGTGGGTGGGGCTGAAAGTTCCAACATTCTAATCCCCGGGCCTTGCTGGTGACCATCCCCCTCCCGAGGAAATCTAGCAGCCCCAAGCTAAGTCACCTCATTAGCATAAACTCAGGTACACTCCAAAGGGGCCCACTATGAATGACAAAAGATATTCCTGTCACTTAGGAAATTCCAAGAGTTTTAAGATCTTTGTACCAGGAACTGAGGACAAAGATCAAATAGATTTATTGCACCAAACATGGTTAGCAAGAGCAAATGTCCCCAAGAGCAGAATAGAAGGCCTTAAGCAGGGCTCTGGCATATACTTCGGTACATTTTGGGGACTCAGGAGTCACTGTGACCTCTGCCTGCAGCCCTGCCCTCGCCTAGTTACTGACCTGATCCCCAAGTGACACAGCTCACTTGCACAAGGGAGAGGACCCAAGTTCATCTGCGCCCTGGGACCTATTGTCGGAACAAGTATAAGAGTTCTGCCTGAGGCCGACCTACCCTCCTCAGTCCCCGCCTGACACCTTCCTGGCGGTGTCCTCAGGAGCCCGCTCACCCGGCCACGCAGATTCGGAACTTCCCCCCCCCACCCCCCCGCCCCGCTCTCGCCTCTGAGGCCTGCCTGAGCTTAGCCTGTGGCTCGTGGAATGATGCAAGCTAACAGCACTACGTGCCAACCGTTGTTCTAAGCACTTTCGTTATATTCATTTATCTGATACTCACACTGCCCTCTGTGGTATGTATAATTATGGTTGTCCCTCCCATATAGATGAGGTAACAGAGGCACCGAGAGGCTAAATAATTCCCTTTAGATCACATGGCATCTAAGTAGCAGAATTGAGAAACCTCAGGTATTAAAGCAGCGTGGGTAAGTATGCAGAGTCTGAAATAAGACCGGCTTTGCCATACCTTGTGACCTTGGGCAATTTGCTTAGCTTCTCTGAGCCTCAGTTTCCTCATGGTAAAATGGAACTTGAAATTCTCAGTAGATTCCAAGACTTTTCCTCAGTCCCCTTCTTGGCCTGTACGCTCCTCCTAGGTGCTCCCATTCAGACTTGGACCTTTAAACGTCATCTACGTGCTGATGATTCTCAAAGTTAGATCTTCAGGCTAGCGATTTCCCCTGAACTCCTGCCTCTTGAACATTTCCACTTGAATTTTTGCATCCCACGTTTAGCAAAATGGACTCTTGCTTTTCCTCACCAAATTCCTTTTTCCCCCAGTCCTCCTGGTCTCAGTGCCTGGTACCACCATCTACCCAGCTGCTCAGGCTAAGAACCTAGAATCTAAATTGTATTCGTCTTTTTGCTCACCCTGTAACCAATCTTACATTAAGTCCTATTGGCTCAACCTCCAAAATATATCCTGAATTCTGGTCATTTTCATGGTTTCCACGGTCACAGATGGAGTTTCAGCCCAGAGTCTCTGCCTGGATCCCACAACCTTCTTATGAATCTCCCTTAGTCTAGCCCTGTGAATTAGACCATTTTCCTGTCTCTGCTTACAACCCGTCCGTGACTTCCCACTCCTGCAGGATAAAAATCTAGACTCATTTCCATGATCTATCCAGTCCTACTTAACCTGGCCCCTGCTTCCTCCTCCAGACCCTCCTACCTGCTCTTTCCTTTTGGTTCTATGACAGCAGGTTGCTCATCCATTTTGGTCACTTGCTACATTTCCAGGGCCTAGAACAATGCCTGCAGCGTAACAGAAGCTTAATATATATTTACTTGTTGGATGAATGAATGAACTGCGTGGGGGCCTGATAGGCCTCCTCTCTCTCCTTCAAACCCACCACACTTTTTCCTGTCCCAGGGCAGTTGTATTTGCTATTTCTTCTGCTTCTAGCACTCTGCCCCAAGCTCTGCATGGCCACACCGCCCCATCTTTCAGACGTTGACTGAGATTCAGCTCCTGAAAGAGACTTTCCCGGATACTGCCCCAGAAGCAGCTCTTACTCCCTAGGCCTCCATCATGTTACCCTATTTTTCAAGCACCTGAAGTTACCTTCTTTATTTCGGTCATATTGCCTGACTCTACCCGCCCCCCCACCCCCACCCCGCACAACCCCCAGAATGAGTCTCAATGACAGGGACCTTGTCTGTCTACTCATTGTTATATCCCAGCATCTAGAACAGTGCTTGGCACATAGTAGGTGCTCAATAAGCACTGGTGAACTCACCGATGAACACTTAACATTATGAGGAATAAGCATACTAAAACCACCTCTTTGGAGAGCTGGAAGTTTCTAATAAAGCGAAGCAGCCACTTAGAAGGACCAGCAATCCTACCCCTAGGTATATATACAAGAGAAACAAGTACCTACATCCAGAAATTGCCTTGCACAAAAATGTTCATAGCAGCCTTATTCATCAGTCAAAACCCGGAAATAACCCAAATGTCCATTAATAAGGGAACTGACAAATTGTGGTCTATTTATATAATGGAATAAGAAGGGCTTGACATGGCTGAATCTCACAGACTACGTGTTGATCAAAAGAAGCCACACACAAAAAGGACATACTGTGTGATTCTATTTATACGAAACTCAAGAATAGAGAGAACTAATCCTGGCTGTGCCCGGTGACCCCTTTCCAGGGCGACTCGTGGGCTGAGCGGCGCACACAGCCTTTGTACTAGGCGGAAGTGAGACAAGCCAGTTCGGAGGGGAAGGATTTGCATTAACACACGGTGGAGGGGTCAGTGCGGAGACTGTGGGCGGAAAGAATGTGGATGGCCTGGGTAATTTTGGAAAGCTATGTGCAAGGCTGCCCTGGCCCACAAGCGTCTGTGGTGCAGCTGGAAAAACACAGAACTTTCAAAGAACACCAAAGAGGATGCTGTGGCTTCACGATGGAATCAGATCTCAAAATGCAAAGCGCACGATGAGTGTGACCCCACCGGGCCGGAGGCCGTGTCTGTGGCAGGCAGGTGGGAGGGACCTGCGAGGCCGGCGGGAGGGGAGCCGCAGATCTTTTTCCTGTTCCCTGGGCCCTTGCCTCCAGGGCTGCGGGTGAAGGTGTTCCTCCATCTAGTGGTGGAGCAAAGCCCCGTTGGGGGGTCCCTTTCACTTCATCTGAAACTATGCAAAGCGTGAACAAAACAGGAAGAGAATGGTTTTGTAATACACAACTACTTAATACGTAGTGAGGGATCTACTTAATAACCAAGAAATCAAGCTTTCCTTTATAAGAACAACCCCCAGAGGCCGCGCACACAATGGCAGAGGCTCTCCCCCCCGCCCCCTCCCCCACATCCACCTCGCAGCCACTTCCCCATCGTCCATCCATCTGTCCCGTTGCAGCAATGCCTTCAGCGGGTTGGGAAACACAGCCATCGAAATGAACAGCTCAGTGTGTCACCAGAAACTTTTGAAACCTGAAGGAGAGCCGAATTCAGAAAATGTGACAGGCAGGGCCTCGGAGATAGACCACAAGCCTCCGGAACTCTTGGGGATGCAGACAGGCGCTGGCCACGGCTGTTTGATTATGTTGGTAATTACGTTAATTATGCACAGGTATTTACTGCAGTTTCTCTCCTCAAATACACTTCGCCCAAACTGACTAAAAAATTCTCCACTTTCTGGAAGGCTGGGAATGTGTTTTCTTGTTCTCAGTGATGTCCAGTTTAGAAAAGGGAATTTGGTGAGAGCTACTCAGAACAAGTGCATTAAGCACAAGTGAGGATCCCATGTGTCCTTCCAATCATCTGTCAGCTCAAAAACACATGCCTTCCCACAAGAGCTCTTTAACCCGAAGACAAGCAAGTAAAGGAGATGAGAGGTCAAAAGTTGGAGGCAATGGAAACTTGGATTTCAGTTTGAATCAAAATTCTGCGTAGTCAGTACGCACGGGTCACAGCATTGTGAGATTATCCTGGAGTGAGTTCAAGAGTGTAACCTATGAGCTCAGCATCTGTGGGCATGACAAGGAGTTGGTGAATAAGCGGTTCGGGGAACGAAGAACCCGCCATCCCGAACAGGCAGCCAAGACACAAGCCAGGCATCAGCTCAGCGAAGCAATAACCTGTCATTTGCAGTGCTTCAGAGACCTGAAGGAAAGACCCCATCAAGCCCAGATCTTATCCATTAGGGGAAATGGCTGAAGCAAAACTTGCTGACAATTAACTGTATCAACCAAGATGAAGTGCGACTAGTTCTATGTAATAAGATGAGATGTATGGATTTTCCCTGCTCAGTCCTCTTAGACCTCTGAGGGAATTGCTCTGTCTCATCCCAAGTGTTTCTGGTGTGTTGTCCATCAAGATTCCTGGTCACTGGGGTGGCTTGGTACCCCAGCCCTCAGCAACGGTGATCAGAATAAGAAGGGCGAGCAGGAGACAGACCCAAGCAGGACAAATCCATTGACATGCAGATGCTGAAAGAAAGAAGCTTGGTTAATGACTTACTTTTCCTATTGAGATTATTATGGGAGGATAGACATCTGAGGCGGTGGTGGGAAGAGCTTTCTGTAGAATGGGACCAGGCAGAGAGAAGCAAAGACGAGAGTCCAATGAAGAGAGGTCTACACAGTGGTCCTCAGCCTGGGCTGCACACTGGAATCACCTGAGGAGCTTGACACCTGCTGAGGTCTGGGGCCAGCCCCAGGAATCTGTATTGAATTGGTCTGGGTATAGCCTGGGCCTCAAGACTTTTAAAAACCCTCCAGGTGATACTTAGGGGCAGCCAAAGACTATCTAGAAGCACCGCATCCCATCCGTGAGGCCTTGATTCAACAGCTCTTCCTGAGTCTGTAACCCATTTCGTGCCTTCCACTGTTGATAACTTTTCTTTTTTAGCTTAATTTAGTTGGAATTGAATTTCTGGCCAAAAGAGATCTAAGCAAAAAACTAAAAAGACCAATCATAGTTAACACCTATTCAGCATCAGTGACATGCTAGGCAGTTTGGAATGCTTTTCTTCTGTTAACTCATTTAATTTAATCCCTAAGTTCCCAGAGTTAGAAAAACCATAATTGTCCCTATTTTACAGAGAAGGAAAAGAGACTTGCCTAAATTTTCCCAGCCTATAAAAGGAGAGCTGGAATGTGAACTCAGAAACTTCCTTAACCACCACACTTCAAGGTAAGGCCAAGAAAGGAGGCACATTCTCTGCACAGAGCCCAGAAACGGAGTCTCCAAACAACCAGAATATGAATACTTTTTAAAAAAGATTTATTTATTTATTTGAGAGACAGAGAGAGAGAGAGAGAGCAGGGGGAAGGGGCAGAGAGAGAAGCAGACTCTCCGCTGAGCCGGAGCCCTTTTGGGCTCGTGGGGCACATGGGGCTTGATCCCAGGACCTGGAGATCATGACCTGAGCTGAAGGCAGAGGCTTAACCATCTGAGCCACCCCGGCACCGCAAGAATATGCATACTTTTATCAGGAAGGAGCTTTTGGTTGTCCTAACCGAAAACCCCAGCTGCAGTGGCTTGCACAATTACTTACCATATCAAAGGAATGGAGCCAGAGCAGTTCCGGGCTTGGCATTCTGGGGCTCATGTTAGGTCATCGTCATCGGGTACCCCACTTCACTCCACCTTTCCGCTCTGCTCTGTGCACTGGCCTCTTCCTCAGGCCGGCTCTCCCCAAACTAGCCTGTGGTTGCAGTCCCCCAGACAGCATGTCTTCATAGGGTGATCCCAGGCAGAGAGATCTACTGTTGATGCCCTGGTGTCTCTTTTTATCAGGTAGAAACACCTTGTGCTAAAGACCTCCTGTAGGATTCCTCTTGAGCTTCATCCCAGGAAAGAGGGATGGGAGCATCAGGGTTTGCTTGGATCTGCGGTTCTCAGCTGGGTTGGTGAAGCCTTGCAAAGGAGCAGAGCACGTTTTCAGTGGGCACGGTGATTCTGACCATTCGCACCTAGAGATATAAAGGCCAGAACTGGTGAATGCCCCGCGGTACATGGGATAGTCCATTCTTATGAGCTGCATGATTTTTGAACATCTCATTGAACATTCCCACAGGTGAAGACACTGTTCAAAATGATCTGAGCTAAAACCTACTTCTCTTTTATCTGTAAACCCAAAGCATTTAAAAAATACATTGTATTTTCCAGGAAAACGACTACTGAGTACATCAAGGGAATACCCTGCTTTGTTTTGTTCAGGACTTTTGGAAAAGTCGTTCACCGTCGTAGAAAATCACATGAGCAATGCCCACACCAGTCATG
Organism: Neomonachus schauinslandi; assembly: GCF_002201575.2. Taxonomy (NCBI): domain Eukaryota; kingdom Metazoa; phylum Chordata; class Mammalia; order Carnivora; family Phocidae; genus Neomonachus; species Neomonachus schauinslandi. Next base: position 152,424,121 of record NC_058406.1, read on the forward strand.
GAATCTGAGTGTCCCCTACAGCAAAACTGTCCGGGCCTGCCCTGGCGACTGCCTGATTCACAAGGCTTCTGGGTATGGACACTCGCACCTGGAACGTTCTTATTTATTTCTTCCAGGTGTGGTCCTGCTGAGCACTTGCATGTTGAAATACACCCTATTTTATTTTAAGTTATTTTCCTTTTAAATTCTACTTTGCATTTTAGTCCATTCCGGTGGTTGCTTATCAACAAGAGAAATTGATTTCTTCCAGTTCTGGAGGCTAGGAATCCAAGATCAGGCGGGGTAGCATGATCAGGTTCTGATGAGGGCGGAGGGTCATTTTGCCTTTGTATCCTTTTTTTTTTTTTTTAAAGATTTTATTTATTTATTTGAGAGAGAGAGCATGAACGCAGGGCAAGCAGAGGGAGAGGGAGAAGCAGGCTTCCCGCTGAGCAGGAAGCCCGACACGGGACTTGATCCCAGGACCCTGGGACCATGACCTGAGCCGAAGGCAGCCGCTTAACCGACTGAGCCACCCAGGCACCCCTTGCCTTTGTATCCTTACATGGCAGCGAGAGAGAGTGAACTCTCTGGAGTGTCTTTTATAAGGGGCACTAACCCCATCCCCCAGGGCTCCACCTCATGACCCAATCACCTCCCAAAGGCCCCACCTGCTAACACCATCACATTGGGGGTTAGGATTTCAACATCTGAATTTTGGGGGACACATTTAGTTCATAGCATTTTATAATAGGGTCATTGAATTTTTTGAAATTATATGTATAGATTCTATTATCTATAAATACCATTTCAATGTAGGAAAGGGGAAGTTATAAAAATATTTGCCATAAAAAGAGGGCGTTGGATCCGACAGAATGGGAGCCGCTCTTGAGAGCGATCGAGATTCACCTGTGGGGCTGAGAATGGGACTCACGGCCCTGCCGCAGGGCCTGGACAGAGGAAGCTGGTGTCAGGACAAAGTCGGGTTCCTTCGGGAAGGAAGGAAGAAGCGGGCCTCAGCGGCGGAGCGGGAAGGACGCTGTTGGCGCCAGGTGGCTCCCAGTGGCCCGGGGTTGGCAGGGGTATTCCGGGCAGTGGGGAGAGGACGTTGTTGTGGAAGAAGATCCGCAGGTTGGACCTGGCCTGGGTCCAACACCACTGACCAAACCACTTGCCTGCCTTGGATTGCAGTGTCACCCAGCAACCTTCTGATGACAAATGTGGCCTCCTGGCTGCTTCCATACTGGGAAGAGTTGGTGGGGGGGCAGGGGGGGCGGGGGGGAGAAGGTGCTCCCCGCGCTGGCGACTAAGGTTCTGGTCCCGGCAAAGAAACATCTTCAGTTGCGACAGATACACTGACCTTCTGGTCAACGCATCATCTCCTGTGAATTTGGTTAAATCAGTCCAGGGCCTCGGAACAGACTGATTCTGGGTGTCCTGACAAAGTGGAGTTCTGGAACTGGCCAAGCAAGGGTGGGGTGGGGGGAGACCACTGCCAGGCACTGTCACCTGCTGGGCCCTTTCTGGGTAACCCGTGACTTCCCAGCTGTTGCTGGCTGTGCACCCTGTGGGCTAATGCAATGTCACACAAGGCCCACGGGCAGAGCCAATTAAAGGGGAGCTGCTCTGCTTGGCGGCTGGGAACGGGAGGCCCACAGACAGCTACCCACCTTCCCACAAGTCCCTCTCTGTGGTGGGGGCTCCCCTGAATATCTGCGGGCCTCTGACAGCTTTTGTCCACTCTCTGAGTCTCAGGGTACAATGTCTGCCTCAGACACCCCCCAACCAGTTCCTCCCTGGGAACCAACCCCATAGAAGCTCCTACTCGGGGACTGGGTCCCCGTTGCCCTCCCCCAGGGGTGCACGCAGAGAAGACCTGTCATATTCACTGAAGAGATAGGAAGGCCGAGGGGTTTGTGTCCTGCTGTGGCCACGACTTCCAGCTTAGGTTCCTTCCAAATCATTCTGCTTTTGCATCTTAAAAGTGAGGGAGAGCAACCAGCTCAGGTGAAGCCACAGTTAGACGGGCAGAGCATTTAAAACAACAAGCACCAAAATAGGAAAACCCATCAAAATATTAAAAGCATTAAAAATTTCATAAAACCAAGTCATAGGTACATAAGGCCACCAGCTTTCCACCCTTTATGACAAAAGACATGGGTGTTTTCTTTCCATTCCTAAAGGGTGCAGGGTTCAGCATCCCTGCATGGAGGACTCCAGAAAACCAGGACTCTTAAGCTCAGAGATGGTTTATGTTTCCCACAGACCCAAGGGCCTAGGACCACTCCAGCTATGGAAGATGCATGGTAGGGGCGCTTGGGTGCCTCAGTTGTTAAGTGTCTGCCTTCGGCTCAGGTCATGATCCCAGGGTCCTGGGATCGAGCCCCACATCAGGCTCCCTGCTCCGCAGGAAGCCTGCTTCTCCCTCTCCCACTCCCCCTGCTTGTGTTCCCTCTCTCGCTGTGTCTCTCTCTGTCAAATAAATAAATAAAATCTTTAAAAAAAAAAAAAAAGAAGAAGAAGAAGAAGATGCATGGTAGCCACAGGCCCAGGGGTGGTGGCAGTACCAAAAATGGAGATGTGGTCCTAGCTCCCAGGGGCTACAGCAGCCATGATTGTAAGTCCTGGAGGTGTGGCTGAAGGGGCTCAGGACCAGGGCAGTGCCTTCCCTCAGCCTCATGAGCAGCTGAGGCATAGAGACCATGGTACTTGCTCATGACCATCCATTTGACAAACATTTATTATTTTCTATTTTCTATTCTATTCAAGCTCTGTTCCAAGTGCTCAAGATAGGTGGGGCTGAGATCAAAATGGGATGGGATGGACCTCAGCAAGTACCTCTTATAGATGCAATATTTTTTTCTTTATGCTTTTCTATATACAAAAGGGGCTTATTGCTTTTAAAAATTAGGGAAAAGGCTATTAAAGTAAATTATTAGAAACTGTTTTGTAATAAATGTCCATGAAGAAAGTAAAAATGTGGAAAGGAAATACCAGAAAATTTCACATCTGCAGTAACGGTGGACTTTGGACTCCGAAGAGGCCTTAGGAGTCAGAAAATCAACACCAGATGGTTCGAGAAAGTTGATTCTGAGCTGTTACTGTCAAAGAAATCCGAGGAGGCAGGCACTGTGTCCATTTGGCCGCCATCTTATCTTGGCCTGTAGCACACAGCCTGTTATGTAGTAGGCACTCAACATATTGCTGAACAAATAGTTGTTGGGCAAAGCTTCCTGGATATGGCGACCTGGTCACCTGCGAGGCGACCTTGAGAGATGTCTTTTCTTATTGCCACTGTTCCACTTGTCTTCATTTCTCCCTTGGCAGCATGAGTAACTTTCAGGTGCCCTGTGACCCACTCCTAACTTCTCATCACATTCGCCAGACGTCCTTGCATTTTCATTTTTCCCACAACGGTCCTTGATTTAATTTTGTCCTCATTTCATTTATACCTGCTCTTCCCTCATCCTTTTCTACTATAAAAGACCATGTCTTGTTGTGTCCTCACAAAGATGCAAAACAGTCTTCTAAAATCCACAGATAATACTCTGGTTTCTCTTCAGATCGCATAAATCTTTCGCCTTTTACTAAAATCCACAGATAGCACAAACATCCAATTTAACCAGCAGTTTCAAATCCTCCTCCACTGATTTTTTTTTTTTTTTTTTCCATTAGAGGTGCCAAGTAGCAAGGCTCAGCCCACCTTCTGGGGCTGGATCTAACAAAATGTGAACTCATCAGAAGGCAAGTAGGTGGGCACAAGAAGAACAATGAGAAGTTGGGGATTGTTGGCCTTTCTGAAATAGAAAATCGGCCACACTTTCTCGCTCTGTTGGCTTTATTTAGAAGAATCACAGTATCAGTACTGTTGGTTTCAACTGGGGGCTGCCAGGCTGAATTCTTAGAAAGGCCAGCACACTGTTTGCCACTAGACTCAGCTCCTGGACAGAGCACGTAAAATGTGTCTTTAGTGACTATAGGCAGGAAGAAGTGATGGAGCAGGAGCTCACCTCCCAGAGCGGAGGCCCTTGTCATTTGCCTCAAGCTTTAAACTCTACCAGTTTGAGCTTCTGCTTTGACACAGACCCAACCCAGGCTGCAACCGCCAGCATTTTAGACTTCCTGAGACCCGGCTCTTGCTAAAGGCCTTCCTACGGCCTCTCATTTGCTTGCCATTCGAGGCTGCACATTATCTAACAGAATCAGACTGTTCACTGTTCTCCAAATCACACGCATCAACCTCTGCCCAGATTTACACTCTGGTGCTGGAACATGTCTGCACTTCTCACCACTTTGCCTTTTCTACTGTCATTCCTTAAACCCCCAAATGTAGGTATTTTTCAAGGTCTAGCCCTTCCATGGAAGCTTCCCTGTTTCCCCCAGCTCAAAGTGATCAGCACTGTATTCGTATGTCTCTTATAACACTTAACACATTTTGCTTTCATTATATCACAGTAGCTTATGTTCCCTATGACTTTAATGTTCTCAGAAATGTGGATCATGACCCACAAGTGAGCTTTGAAATCCCTTTAGTGGGTCATGACCTGAATTCTTTTTTTTTTTTAAAGATTTTATTTATTTATTTGAGAGAGAGAGAATGAGAGAGAGCGAGTACATGAGAAGGGGGAGGGTCAGAGGGAGAAGCAGACTCCCCGCCGAGCAGGGAGCCCAACGCGGGACCTGATCCAGGGACTCCAGGATCATGACCTGAGCCGAAGGCAGTCGCCTAACCAACTGAGCCACCCAGGCGCCCATGACCTGAATTCTTAAAAATTAAATAGAAAAAATAGAACATTTTAGAGCACATTACACATAAACATATTTCTCACTTTGGTTCATAATCAAAAAGCTAGAAAGTCACTGCCTCACATAGTAATGATGTTTTCAGCTTCTATGTAACAGAAGGCCTTGATTCAACCAGCTTAAATAACAAAGGATTTATTATCTTATAAGATGAGAAGTCTAAAAGTGGAGGCAGCTCTGGGTTGGTTTATCATCAACTTAGCAACATCAAGAACCCAGCTTTTTGCCATCTCTGTCATCCTTCTGGCTACCTCCCCTCATGTTTGCAATATGGCTGCAGGAGTTCCTTGCATCATACAAACGTCCAGCGATCAAAAAAAGCAGTTACGTATTCTTTGGATCTCTTTTTATCAGGAAAGAGATCTTTCCCAGAACTCCCCACCCCCGCCAACACCCAGCAGAACTCCTTTCATTTCTCACTGAAATAAACTGAAATAAAATGAATGATATGCCCCGCCAGGAGTGGCAAGGAGAACCAAAATCAGTTTAGATGAGGATAAGAGCACCTTCCGTGAGCACTTATCTGGTCAGGAAGAAGGGGGAGATTGATGGCTCTGATGTGGGCAAGGCAAAGTATTGGCCAGCTCCCCACAAAGTGCATTGGGGCAGGACCAGAGTCTCTCTTCATATGCTCTGCAACACATACCATGGAGCCAGTCTAGACAGTTACCTCAATTTTCAGTGATAAATTAAATCAATCACTTTGCCTCAAAGTATAAATATTCATGGGATACATAGATCAAATATCCAATCTGACATACTGGAGGCATTCTGCAGACATGAGTTGCCAATCTATAACTCACCAGAGGCTAGGATTTTCTTCTGTTTTAACTTCTATTGAATTTTTAAACGCGAAGGGCTAGCTTAGCAACACTACATTGTAATACCATTTAAATAATAAAATACATATTTGTCACAATGCAGATGGCAAGTGAAGATCCCACAGATGGAAATGTGGCTCCTAAGAGGAGATGGTAAATGTGTGGCGGTGGGTGTGGAGAGATGGCTGTATTGGGCTAGAGAGACATTACGTCATCCCAGATATGGGCTTTTTTTGGGAACCTGGCAGGATTACTGCTGAATCATTCAGCTAGGCAAATTATTGGCATGTTAGTTGGACAAAGGTCCCTGTAATTAAGCCCTGGTACCACCACAGTCCTTGGCATCTTTCTATTTCTGTGGCCATGTAAGGCCAGACTTGAAAGCATGTATACATAAAATAATCATATCTGCAAGAGTTAGGGGCATTACAGTACGGAGCCAGCACTATTTCTCCTCTCTTCCTCTACACAACACCCGCACGTGCGCACGCACACGCACGCACGCACACGCACACACACACACACGCCCCCTATCAGAGAAACCACAGGATCGGAAAAACTTAAACTGCAGAAAACCTTTTGCCTCTGCGATTCCTAGAATCCTTTGCTGCTGGTACACATGCAAGATCCTCCCACCTGTCCAGTAGGGAAAACGAGCCTCGTGAGTGTCTTGAAATTCCCTGAAAGATGGCCTTGGTTCTGGAGTCACAGGGCAAAACTCTTCTCACCTGCTAGACCACAGGATGCTGCAGGTGACTCTGGTTGTCCTCGTGGGGCAGGAGACTTGCCTCCACTCTTGCCTCTGCTGCTAATTTATGACCTCGTTGTAAGGCTGTGTTGGGTCTGCGGGTCTCGGGCACGGTCCCAGCTCTGCCAGAGCTTGCTTGAAGTTCCACGTTCAGTTTCAGGGGCCTCATTTTAAGAAGGTCCTTGGCCAACCAGATGGTGTGCTTGCTGCCAGAACACAAGGTGTCCAGAGACTACCGGGAAATGATCCAGAAACAATACAGTGGTAGTCACTACCACCGTGTGGGGCTTTTACATACATTTCCACACTTGGTTTAGGTTCTCTATCAACCTAAGCTATTTACGCACATTTTAAAGAGATTCTAAAGACCACAGGCCAGAGAGATTGACGTTGGTGCCCAGGAACATTCATAAATGGGTTATTTAACAGATGGCTGGGGAACTTGGAAAAGGAAGTGGCAATTACAGAGGGCCACATGGCCTCACCCTCATTTCCTTTCTGCAGCGTGACCCATAATTGATAATAAGAGCTAAAACATATTGAGTGCTTCCTATCTGCCTGGCATTATGCTAAGTGTTCCGATGCATTTAAGCTTCTCGAAAACCATGTGCTGGGTGCTATTATTATTTCAATTTACCGATGAGGAAACTAAGCCTTAGGGAGAGAAGTAACTTTTCTCTGTTCGTGGCTGTTCCTTGTTTTCCCTCTTGCTCTTCAAAAGGCTCTCTCGTTCCCACTCTTCAGGATTCACTCAGATGCTCCCAGCAAGGCTTTCCCTGCCCACCTGTCACCTGAAGTAGTTCGCAGCCACCTGCAGGTCCTCTGTCACACTCCCTGCGCCTTGCTCATTTCCTTCTAAGAACATCATAGTCTTGTTTACCTACTGATTTGTTTATTGTCAGTCTCTACCATTCAGATATAAGCTTGTGAGGCAGGGACCCTGTCCCTCCCGGCTGCCCTATGGCAACGTCGAGCACGGTGCCTGCAATGTAATAGGTACTCAATACAAATTTGAATGAATGAATGAGTGGCATGTGTGAATGAATGAGTTTAATTAGTCAGTGGGATTTGGACATGAGTTCATCTAATGCCAGAGACCAAGTTTTCAGCCCCTGCTCACGTGTTTACTCACTCATCCTCTCAATACACATTCATTAAATTATCAACAGGTGCCAGGCACTGAGGTGGGTGCTGGAGAATCAAATGAGTAAGACACAGCCTCTGCCCCTGAAAATCTCACATATAAAGGGTGGTGGTGATAGTTTGGAGGGGTGACGAAGTGGGGTTATAAAAAAGCACAAATAAAAATATAATTTGATATGTCTTATAATAGAGTTAAGTATAAAATGATACAGCAGGAAAAAGAAGAGACTACCTAAATGCCCCTGCCGAAGTTGGAAGACCTCTGCCGAGCAGGTGACTTTGAGCCTATCCTTGAAAGAGGACTCTGGACTATGGGGGAGAGAAGAATGTGTGCAGAAGCAAGGAGGGGAGAACTCATGGATATATCTGGGGAGTGGCATGAAACTAGTCCCCATAACCTACACTGCTGTGTCATATTTTAATCATGGCACCCCGTTGTTATGAGGGTCACTGACCAATTGACCCCTTGGTGAAGCATCGAGGAGGGGAATCCTGCCTGGAGTGGGGGGTGGGAGGGCACCCCCAGGTGTGTCTGAGTGGTCTCGAAGGTGTCCTCTGACTCTAAGAGTGACATGACCTGGAGAACTGTTTCTCAGAGGAAGGCACCGAAAGGCAGAACGAGAAACAGCCATATTCCTGCACCAAATAAGGGAATTTCCTAACAAGAGGGCTAACTATAACCACTGTGTATATATATTGGCTTGTAGTTTTCAAAACCTCTCCTCAAACATTACCTCATTTGATCCTTCAGTAGCCTGCTAGATATGTTCTGAAGCTTAGTGAGACCATTATTATTTATCGGATCAACATTTATGGAGCACCAAGGCCCAGCCAGACGGGGGCAATGCAAGCGGGAACCCCACAGCCTCTGGCTCCAAACTACCCACATGCAAAGAGACAATGAGAGCACAGTGTAAAGTGTTGTGAACCTGATCAGCATGGAGGGAAAAGAGTTAGCCTCGGGGACGCAAGAGCAGAGAGCACTGAAGCGATGACTAGCACCCAACTCGGGCAGTCCTGGGCTCAAACCCTGGCCCTGCACCCACTTGCTTGTACGACCATGGGTAACTAAATGAGAGCATTAAAAATAAATTAAATGAAATAATACATGTGTACCCATTGGAGTGTAGTCTGGCTGCTAAAAAGATGATCTTAAGTAAACAATCACTTACACAAGATGGAAACTGATTTCTCTTTCCCACAAACATCCAGCCAGGTACTGTGGCTCTGCTCCAGGCAGTCACCCATCCCAGGCTCTTTCCACCTAGTTGATCCACTCGTTCTAGGAGATTGACCTCATCCATCTGGTCCAAGATGACTCCTCATCACAAGTCACGCTGTGTTGAGATGCAGCTTGATACGGGAGCTAAATCGGTGCCGCCAGGACCTGGTCCTCTCTTGGTGTGGCTCCCCTCTCCCCTAGCTGTGGGCTGCACTCTCCTATCTGGGTTGTAGGAGAGTTTGGGCGGTGCAGACTTGATGTGCTGGTAGCTTTATGTCCACCATCCCCCTTCTAGAGTCGAATGGAAGTCCTGGACGTGACTCTCAGTAACCCCCACCAATCCTGGTGACCAAGGGGGTGGGAGAAGTTGGTTAGCCAAGACTAATTAGGGCCCCTTCACAAATACATGGCTGAGAATGGGGGACGGATGAGCCCACACACAAAATTCTCCATACTGTTTTACAAGGAGAAGGATGGATGGATTTAAGGGGGTGGGAAAAAAAAAATCCCTCATTCCTTCCTTCAATCAATTCTGTGTACTTCTAGGTTACTATAATCCATAGCAGTGGTCTTTGAACTCTACCCAAAAAGTCCCAATTTTGATTATGCCTCTAACAAGTGCATTTATTTATTTATTTTTGTAAGTGTACACATGTGCTGGTGGCACCCCAGTGTCCATCCTTCCTTACTTCCTTAGTATAGCATTCCCTAATAGGCACACGGCATCCCAGAACAGACTACATTTCCTAGGATCCTTTGCAGCTAGGTAAAGTCATATGACCAAATGCTAGCTAAATGCTAAATGTATACAGTACAATTTCCAGGAAGTATTCTCATGGGAGGGGCATGTAATTCTTCCTTTCTTTCTCCTTGCTGCCTAGAATGTGAATAGGATGGCTTGATCATGACCAACAGCCTTGGATTAGGAAGTGGAAGCTCCATGTTGAGAATGTTGGAGCGACCAGAAAAGACGCCTTACCAACTCGGGTGGCTTACCTCCAGAGTCCATTTACATGAGAGAGAGAAATTAACTTCTCTCCTGGTTCTGCTGCTGGTGGGTTGGATTTTCTCTTCTTACTTAATCTCAGCCCAAATTGATCCTACCTGATACAGTTATACACATTATGAGACATATACCAAAATAGATATAAAAAAGAAGAGATAAAAGAACTCTAAACAGAAGTTCTGTATTTTTTACCCCACTGGTAGAGTGTCACACACCCTGGGGCTGCATCCCTGCCCCCCTTCATTTTAGAGACCACTGGTCTCCTTGGTCCTTGCCCTGTGGCCCTCCATAAGGTTATGTTTGTGAGGCTGTTTGCTTCTTCTCCCTGAATACACTTTGCTCATTAAGGCGGGGGTCCTGAAGGGAGTCCTCGCAACCAGCCTACTACAGTGGAGGCAGAATCCCTCCCAAGCCCTGCCCTCTGCTCTCTGCTGACTCTTCTGGGTCTGTTTCTATCATCTGGACTTGGCTTTTGCAATGGGGAAAGCAAAGCAGACCAGAAAATCTGATGGAATTGACGAGATGAGATATAATCTGAACCCAGAGCAGTAGGCAACGGTGATTGTCAGGAAAACAAAGACATGTCCTTCTAGCCCCCGCTGCTGCTAAGACACACCCACTCACTGACCAACCTCTCCCGGCCCTCGTTCTGTAGGGAAGGAGGGGGAGGGGGAGAGGCAGAGAGCTTTGTTCCTTGAGAGCTTTCTCCAGCTCTCAGACCCGCTCTTCCCTGGAAGGCAGTGCCCAGGGGCTAGGACGACCACACCACATCAGAGCCAGCCAGAGCACATCCACTTCCACTACTCCAAGTCCAAGGGTCGGCAGCCCCCCTGCAAGGCTATGGCTGGGAAACCAGACCCTGCCTGGTCTCTCCAGGATCTGGGCGAGTCTGTGGTCCCTGCCTCCATCCCCCTTGAGGCATCAGTGTCCTGATTGTATCATGGCTTCAAAATTCCCTGACTCACGCCATCCTCAGATTTTTAAAAAGAGCTTATTCAAGTGGTGTAGGCTGCATGCTTCACCCCTTCCCACTCAACGCAGCTATTTAATCACAGCATCCGTATGCGTGCGTGCGTGTGTGTGTGTGTGGGGGGGGGTCAGGGAAAGGCGGGGTTGGGGAGGGTCAGAGGGGCTCCTGAACCAGAAGGAGAAGCCCTTGAGGAAGACTCGTGCTGATCTCATTACGAAAGCAATGTCCTGGTGCAAAGAATGCTGGCCCTTCACCCCAGAGCTGGGTAGGTCAGAAATGCGGACCTCTGGGACTGTGCAGGTCTGCCAAGGAAAAGCCACCAAGCTGGGGGAGGGATGCTTCCCCCATCGCATCTGATCCCACTGTTCTCCCACACTGCTAGGTAGCCAGGCTGTCATGTGATTTGCTAGTAACCATGGCAACGAACCCGGTTCAGCGAAGTGTGTGGAGAGGAATCGCACACAGAGATGAGGCGGGTGCAGGACGAGGCGCTGTCCCCAAGGGCAGCGGGTCGCCCACTCCAGTGCCCCCAGGGCGATGGTTGCTGTCCTTGTTATTGAGTAAATAGTGACTTGCTCTCTTCTGAGCTGGAGACACTGGTTGTCATTGATTCTCCTTCTGAGACTTGTCTCCTTCATTGTGGAACACAGTTGCTGAAGATGAAAGACAAAAATAGCTCTCTCCGAAGGAGAGGATGCTAATGCACGCTGTGCTTGCGGAGATGGGCTTCTCATTGTCAAACGTGCACCTGCAGTAAGTGGAGGCTTGGGGCCAGTTCCTGTCGCTGCCCCTGACCACCGAGAAAGCCCAGCCGAACCTGACAGGGTGAACACTCTGCGGGCAGCCCGAGCCCGAGCCTGAGAGCCAGTCTGTGTCCCCAAAGCCTGGACACCAGTGTGCGGGGCTCTGGCTAACCCCACTGCCTGCACCTGCTGCTTCCCCTGCTGGGGGAAGTGGCTCAGATACTCTTTGCTGCGAACAAGGACATAATTACAATTGGAGGAAACACATATTGTTAAGTTAAGGCTGCTGTAGGGTAATGTGGGAGCGCGGCGGGCCCCTCGGGGCTGGAGTGCGCACCTGCTCTGCGGAGGCCAGCTAGTGGGTGCCGCCTCCTCTGTGGGGTGCCCCCGGCTCAGCCGGTTCCTCCGTGGGTGACCTTGAGCAAGTCACTTGGTCTCTTTGGGTCTCAGTTTCTCCATTCTTACAAGAGGCAGAGTAATATTTGGGCGGCCATTCCCACTGGGCTTTTGTAACAGTCATGTTTGATAAGCCAAGGAAAGTACTTCAAAACTATAAATCCCTACCAGATATCATCATCCTTTCACCATCATTTTTTTCTGTTGTAGAAGTATCCATTCTTAAAGGGTTCTGAAAGTTGGAATGAGTAAGCAATCAGGTCAAAAGTTCTGGTAGTGCAAGGCTGGAGATCACCATGCTGGGGTGTGAGATAACGTTTAATGAGTGCAAAGCAAATATCATGTTGTATTTAATCCTAACACTCCTACTGATGATGATAATTTCCATTTTACAAATGAGGCCCAAATTCACAATGCTGGTGGTAGAGTCAGGGTTCAAGTCCCGGTCAATCTGACTCCCAAGCTAGGATCTTAACTGCTATGGGGGCCCATGCTAGGGCGGCTTTACCGACACATTCTCCATGCGGGTGGAGTTGTTACCAGCTGGTTTCCTGGGGGGTTCACAGAGCAGCATGGGGGGTGTGTGTGTGTGTGTTTGTATTCATAGAGCAGCATCGGGTGGGTTGTGTGTGTATGTGGGTTCACAGAGCATGGGTGTGTATGTGTGTGTGTGTGTGTGTTCACAGAGCAGCAGGCGGTGTGTATGTTTGTGTGTGTGTTCACGGAGTGGCATGGGGTGTGTGTGTGCGTTCACAGAGCAGCAAGGGGGTGTGTATGTTCACAGAGCAGCATGGGGAGTGTGTGTGTCTGTGTGTGTTTATAAAGACTGGGCTGCCTTCCTTCCTTATCTGGGAGTTCCCCATTTGTCCCATGCTGTTGCAACCGTCTCTTAGGGTCCTCATGGAAACTTCCAGGGCACCCTGGAGTGCTGCAGTCTGCCCTGGTTTCAATGGTGAGACTGAAAGCAGGGCTAGTGGGTGTATGAGGCCGGGGAGATGGAGGCCTGGGAGATGGAGGCCAGGGAGCTGGAGGCCTGGGAGCTGGAGGCCCGGGAGCTGGAGGCCGGGGAGATGGAAGCCCGGGAGATGGAGGCCGGGGAGCTGGAGGCTGGGGAGCTGGAGGCATGCACACCGGCGGCAGGGCAGAGGAGCAGAGCGCCGGGGGTGCCTCACTTAGTGCTGTCTAACCTAGTTACACTGATCACTTCTGACTCTTCATTCTGCCCACGGCCTGGAAAGCTACCCCCTCAGATGGCCTGGGATGCGTACAGCTCTGGGGACCAGCAGCCCGACCCCCGCCCCCAGGCAGAAGGAAAGTGTAGCCAGGGTATTTATATAAGGACTTTCCCACCATTGCTAGCCCTGGGGTACTACACTATTCCCTACTGACTTCCTTAAACCTGCGCACCTTTTTATTAAATTCCTTTTATTAAGCTTTCCTCAGTTACCCAGCTGGAGTACGCTAATCTGTCCCTTCTCGGACCCTGCCTGATACAGTAGGAGGACAGTACTTGCCCCCCAGGACTGTTAGGGGAAGTAAATGAGCCAGCATGTGTGCCAAACCAGATAGCAGGTGCAGGAGAGTCAGTGCCCTTCCCCAGGGCATTTGCAGTCACCTACCCCCCCCCCGCCAAGGGCCAGCAAACGCCTGGACCAGCCTGGTGGGGGGCTGGTCCAGCAGCCCAGCTTCCATTCTTCCCCCAGCCTTGGCTAGTTTGCAATGGGAAACAATGCATACTAAATAATTTGAAGGCGGTGATTTTTTTTAATGGGAAAAGGGAACAAAACATTAAGTTCATTGAAAGCACAAACACAGGATCAGATAAGCATATATAACGGTTACTCATTTATCCTAAAAATATTGATTAAGCACCAGCCATACACAAAAGATTTAGCAATGAATAATATAGACCTGGCCTCATTTTCTCCAGTAGCTCCCACTCCAGTAGAGGAACAGTGTTAAGCAAAGGGCACTAAGCATTCTTTTCCCTTTTACTTAAAATTGTGGCAGGAGGATGATGGTGGTGAGGGAAGTGACTTTTAATTGAGCACTTACTAGGTGCCAGGCACTGCACAACACATTTCATTCATGTTATCTCACTTAATCTCAACATGGGATAGGCAGACCTATCTCCTTTTTGCAATAAGGAAGCTGAAACTCAGAGACATTATAGGACTTACCAAGGTCAATGACCATTCAAAAAAAAAAACATTTATTGAGCACCTACTATATGCCTTGTCCTGTCGCTGCTTTTCAAGAATGTACAGATAGTAGGAGAGATAGGTACATAAACAGATATTTCTCCAACAGTGGGTTATGTGCAGTGATAGTGATATGTTCAAGGCGTTATGGGAGCACTTAGGAGGGATCCTCAACCCCACATGAGATGTCAGGAAAGACTTAGGGAGGGCAGCCTGGAGGATGTGAGGCCTCAACTGGTTTTTTTATGGATAAGTTGGTAATGGCCAGGTTGGGGTAGGGTGGTAGGGAGAGAAGAAGGCCTCTCAGGCAGAGGGAGTGCCATAAGCAAAAACAAACAAACAAACAAACAAACAAACAAACAAAACACACTGCAGAGAAGGGAGTGTGGACTAGGGGTTGTAGGTAGAGGCCAGGTCCTGGCGGAATTCTATTTGGTCTCAAGAAATGTAGATTACAAGTCCCATAGCTTACCCTCTAGGTAAAGAGCCCAAACAGGGGAGTAATACGGTTAGATCTGCATTTAGATAGATCACTCTGGCTATTACATGGAGGACAAATTGGAGGTGGACAGGAAGGGGAGCAGGGACTTTTTAGGAGGCCATCAGTAGTCATCAAAGCAAGAGATCTTAAGGCTCCAAAGGAAGTCAGAGGTCCAAGTGATGGAGAGAGGCAACTGTTTGGAGAACTACTTAAAAAATCTCAGAATTTAATGACTGATTGGTGTTGAGATACCTGAGTTGGGGGAAGAGGGAAAAAGGGAGCATGAGAGAGAGAGAGAGAGAGAGAGAGAGAGAGAGAGAGACTCCCTCCTCATCCAGAAGAAAAACAAATTTGGGAGGCATGGTGGCTATTGTTTTGTCTGAGACCCTTTGCATCTCTCGTTCCCCTTTATTCTGATTACAGACCCCAAGAAGTGGAGCCATGATCCAACCTGGGTGGGTCAAATTTGCTCCTGGAAACTTGAATCTGTGCAGTAGCCTTGTTGTTCTTGTTACCTGACACCAGGTTGTTCAGTGATTCTCTGGCTTCTAGGAACTGTCTTGCAATCCTTCCAATTAGTTTCTTCCATGCACAGGCAAGTCACGGTCTGTCCCTGTTACTTGCAACCAAAGAGCCCTGATGAAGAGAGGAATTCAGCCCCAGACCTGGTGAGTCTCAGGCCCATTGACATCCATGTGAAGACCAGCACCTCCAGGAAACATGAATCGGGGGGGAAAGGTCTGGGCTGGAGTTACTGGCACGTAGATTGCATAAGTCATGGCTGGAACTAAGAAGGAATCGGTGCTGAGAGGGGGGAGGGGAGAGAACACCCACGGGCCATGGGCTGTGTCCAGGAGAACAAGCGAAGTCTTTCAGGAGGAAGAAACAAGAACATCAATGTTCAGAGAGAGCCCAGGACAACTAGGAGATGCTTGATTTCATAGAAACCAAGGGAGTTAAGAGTTTGAAGACTCAACAATTAAAGATTTTATGTATAGCCAAGGGGCCAGGTAAATCGGGCCCCCACCTTTGGACTTGACAGGAGATTGTTGATGAGCCGAAGGATAGGATCCCTAGAGGGAGGGGCAGGAGTAGGAAGCCAGGCGGCCTGAAGAGAAGGAAGAGGAGGCGTGGCTCTGAGAGTTTTACGGGAGATTAGAGAGGAGAGAGTTCAGAATGGTGGGTGGGGGCAAGGTCAAGGCAGGGTTTATGTCCGTGGCTCCAGTCAGTGCTCCTTTCAGTTAAATCCTGCTCCCCTGTGCCTGAGAGAATGGGGCTTCGGTTGGTGGAGGTAACCCCAACAGAGCTTTCTTTGCAGGTGAGGTTTTGCCAGAGGTCTGTGCGTCCCTGGGGCAGAGGAGTGTTTGGAAAGCTGACCAAGGGCATAGCTGGCAGCTATCTTGTACCTGCTTCCTGCCTGACTTTGTTCTAGACAGGTCCAAAGCCAATACAACAACTAAGGGAAGAAAAAAGGCAAAAAAGAGGAAAACCTCACTCAGCTCTTTTGTATTCAAACTAAAAATATCCCTGCCTATCACCCCAAAATTTGGGGGGGCTGGTGGAGAGAATGCTCAAACCATGTCTGAGAAATTAGTATTAGAAGGATAGTAACTGCCCCTGTGTTAGTGGATGAGTGTTTTCCTACAAGGAAGGCATGGCTTGGCAGGTCCATTGTGCTGACTAATGCTTCAGATATACTTTTTCTTTAGATATTTACTGGCAGAGCTTCGGCTCAGGTCATGATCCTGGAGTCCCTGGATCGAGTCCCGCATCGGGCTCCCTGCTCGGCAGGGAGTCTGCTTCTCCCTCTGACCCTCCCCCCTCTCATGTGCTTGCTCTCTCCCATTCTCTCTCTCTCAAATAAATAAATAAAATCTTTCAAAAAAAAAAAAAAAGATATTTACTGGCAGAGGATGAATGGGATAGAATTGTCAAGATGTTTTAAAAATCATTAAAAAATTCCCTGAAATTATAAAATTTGTGTATGTTCATTGAAGAAGGTTTGGAAAATCCAGAAAGACCTAAAATAGCCTGGAGTCCCACCAGAGTAGTACCATCTTGGAATATTTCTTTCTAGTCTTTTATTTCTAGTAGCAGGTCCAATTTGGATAGTTTGTTTAGTGGCCGATCCACTCACACCTGTTGCAAGGCTGATCTCAAGAGCGACTGTACAGCAGCAGGATCCTCTCTCCACAGTGTGTGAAGGGAAGGGGGAAGGATGAAAGATGCAGGGGAAAAAGTCCATCTGCTGGTCTAGTTTAAACATCTATGGCATAAAATAGCAACAAAAGAAAGACTGAGTATGCCCCAGAGTTGGATCTGGAACCCAGATCTTCAGACCGGAGTATCAGAACTCTGCATCCGATGGAGGTCTGCCATAGCACAAGTGTACCTCGCTGTAAGAAACCAAACAACCTACTTCTAATTTCCATGTTGGGGTATCACTCTCACTTTAGTTGCTGTGGCAGATTGCATTATTGTTCCCTAGTCTTTGTTCCTCCCATTATGTGACGCTTTCCAGTGCCTTCTGGTAGAGTTGGCTGATACTTCCATGCCCCATTGTCTTTGGACTTGGCCACCTGACTTGCTTTGGCTAATAGAAATTAGTGGAAGTGATGTGAACAGGAGTCTTAAAAATGCCTTCATGGCTTGGCTTAGTCTTTGGCATTTCTGTCACCTGCCACCAGGTGAATTTGCCTAAAGAGCCTCTACTCCCAGAATGAGGAGACACTTGGAACAGACCTGAACACCACTGGCAGCTTGGAGCCATGCTTATCTAGTTCCTGCTATCCTAGAGAGTCATAGCCACCTGCACGCCCATAAGCAGTAAATAAATGCCTATTGTTGTAGTGCATTGAGATCGGGATTGTTTGTTACACAGCATTTTAGTAGCAGACACCTGACTACTATAATTGCTCGGATGTGAAGCTTCAGTCATCCTTGACATCTGCACCTCCTTTATCCCCATAGCTATTCCTTGTCAAGCCCTCTTTAGCTCCTTTGAATTATCTTTCATAGCTCTTCCCTGACTCCCATTCCACTGCCGACATCCTTAAATGCTTAGTACCTGGATTCCTGCAATGGTTTCCTAATGAACACTTATCTCCTCCCCATCCAATCTCCTGCACAGCAGTGCTAGATTCGAGTGCCTTACAAAACCCCTGCACAACAGGACACTTCTGCTCAAAAGGTGGCATAGCCTTCTCCTTTCAGAGCCAAAGCAAGCCAGGCAACTCAGAGCTAAATTTTGTGCACAGTTTTAATAACCAGCCTTAGCCTAGCATTCTGATACAATTCTGCCCTCTGCTTTCCCATAACTCTTGTCCTTTATGGTTGGCCCTTGAACAATGTGGGAGTTAGGTGTGCCAATCATCCTGCACAGTTGCAAATCTCGGTATAACTTTTGACTCCCTAAAAACAGCCTATTGTTGGCCAGAAGACTTGCCTATAACAGAAACAGTCAATTAGCACCTGTTTTGTATGTTATATGTATTATCTACTGTATTCTTACAATAAAGTAACCTAGAGAAAAGAAAATGTTATTAGGAAAATCATAAGGAAGAAAAAATACATTTACAGTTCTATACTGTCTTTATTGAAAAAAATCCACATACAAGGGGACCTGTGTACTTCAAACCTGTGTAGTTCAAGAGTCAACTGTAATTTAGCCTCGCCTCATCCATGATTTAATGCAAAATAATAATAATAATACTTATCCAACGCTTATTGAATTGCTTACTATATGCCAGACGTCACTGTGTTTTTCATGTTATATAGGTTAAGATTAGATTCAACCATGAGTAAGTAATAAAGCCCCAAAATGGTGGTTTACCTAAAATAGTTGTTTCTCTGTCACGTAAAAGTACAGAAGTAGGTGGCCAATGACTGGTATAGTGGCTTTGCTCATGAAGTCCTCAGGGACACAGGCTCCATCCAGCTCACACCTCCACTATCCTTAAGAGTGTGGGCCTCATTCTCGTGTCCAACATGGCAGCCAGAATGCCAGACATCACATCCACCATTGCAGGCAGCAGGTTGGAAAAAGGGACAAAAAAGAAAAAGGGAGCAAAGAGTACATACCAGCTGGCTCTTCCAGGTAGCAGCCACATAATATCTGCTTATATCCCATTGGCCATAGTTACCTGGCCATATACAGCTGCAAGGGAGGCTGGAAAGTATAGTCTTTATTCTGGGAGGCCATGTGCCTAGCTAGAAATTGGGAGTCATTACTGTGGAAAAATAGGAGAAAGGAGTATGGTGGGACAACAGCCTCTGTTTCAGATATATTCCCTCACTGAATCCTCATGACAATTCTATGAGATGATTAGTATTCTTCTGCTCATGTTACAGAGAGGGAAACTGAGGCTTAGAAAGGGTAACTGCCTTCGCCAAGGTACATAGCTAGGGTGAACTCAGGCGACCTCTGCTCTTCACCCCCATGCCACCCAACATCCGTGGGAGTGAGTCTGGCACCCCTGACTCATGTATTCCCTCAGCTAAGCTCCCTTCTGTGCCCTCCCACTCCCTCCAGGGCCAGGTTCAGGCTTTGGCTGCTCCGTTCTTCCTCCTAGAAATTGTCCGCCTGTGGCAGCTCTGTCCTGGCTTCCAATGCCCAAGAGGCAGAGAAAGTCGAAGCAGCATCAGAGTACACACTCCAACTCAGCAGTTCAACACAGTGATTAAGAGCTTGGGTTCTTGAGTCCAACAGAGTGAGGTTCGAATCCTGTGTGACCTTGCTCAAGTCACTTGACCTTTCTGATCCCTCTTCTAGAAAAAGGGAGGTAGAGAGAACCTGCCACATAGGACCATTACAAGGGACAAATGAATCATGCACGTAACTCCTCAGGCCACTGCTTGGCACATAGCAAGTGCCCAGTACAAGGAAGCTCCTGTGACTGTTCCTGTCTCCCAAACAGGAGAAACTTAGATACACCAGGGAGGAAGGACCTCACTGGAGGCCCTTTCCAATAATGTCTCCCTCTCTCCTCTCAGGGATCTGCAGGCGCTGCTTGGGTACGTTCCTCTACGGTTCTGACCCTTTAGACATGGCCCCGACCAACCACTAGGAGCCACAAGCTTTGACTCCCTTGATCTGGAATACAAACTGGCCACCTAGGGAATCTGGTTAGTGGCGGAAATGCTACCATTTAACAGATGTGAAATATCATTCTTGGACACAAAGCAATGATGCTATCTGCCAAGGGGAATGATTTTTATTGTTACACAAAACATTTCCTATCAGAGCACATATAAATCCAGGGGACAGTTGCATTTTCAGAACAGATTACATACCTTTGGTGACTGAGCAAGGGACAGGGGACACTGTCCACATTATTTTAAAATTCAGTAATGCTTTTATTGAATTTAAACAGAAACAAAAATCAGGAAGGAGAGAGAAAAAGAACACTTGTTTCAGAACAAAATGCCTTCTCAGGAGCAGAGCCTACTGTGATGCTCGTTGTTTTACCCAGAAAGAACTGGGTTCTATTTGCTGGGCTGGGGACGATGTAGCAAAGCCCATGACCATGGCAAAGGCAGGGTTTCCTGGAGTCCTCCTTTCTGAATCTCCAAGGTGGCCAAGCTCCTGGGCTCCCCAGGTCTGCCCTCCCCTGCCCCCAGCTGCCTGCGGAGAGGCACACATGTGGACAGCCAAGCTGTTTTTCTCTCTTCATTCCTTGCAGTCCACTCTTTTTGCTCCCACCCTAATTGCCTCACGTCAGGGCTGGTGTTTAATTCCCTGACTGTTTCCAGTGGGCCAGTGTCCTGTACCTCTTTTCTTTTTTTTTTTCTTTTTTAAAGATTTTATTTATTTATTTGAGAGAAAGTGAGCGTGAGCAAGACAGAGCACAAGCCGGGGGAGGGGTAAAGGGAGAAGCAGGCTCCCCGCTGAGCAGGGAATGTGCCTTTCCTTCCTTTGACTCTCTAAGCCCTTTGACCCAACTCTATCCTACCTTGGACTACATTGGTCTGTGTATGAGTCCTACTTGCTCTTTGCAGTTCAAAGAAGACAGGCGCCAAATCTTAATCATTGTTTTATATTACACAAAACTTTACACGCTGCCTTATACCTGATTGGGTCTTTCTTTTTTTTTTTTTTTTTTAGGATTGTATTTATTTATTTGAGAGAGAGAGAGAGAGAGAAAACGAGTGTGGGGGGAGGGGCAGAAGGAGAGAGAGAGAGAGAGAAGCAGACTCCCCACTGAGAGGGAAGCCCGATGCGGGGCTCAATCCCAGGACCCTGAGATCACGACCAGAGCCGAAGGCAGACGCTTAACTGAGAGCCCAGGCGCCCCCTGATTGGTTCTTAATAAATGAGTTGAATGAATGTATAGATTATTGTTCATTGTCTATATACACAATGAATTACAATAAAATGAGCAGGTAGTCATATGTGGTTAAGTAACCATATCCCCAAACTGCTAGGTAAGTGGTCATTGTCAAGCCAGAGAATGAGGTGCCAAGCTACCAGTCTTTTTCCTGTTCAACATGACTATTGGCAACTTCAGTGGAACGGTCAGCATGCCCATTGCACCTGTGGATAACGTCATGGGAAACCAATAAACTAGATTAGAGAATCAAGAACCAAAAACATCTGTAGGGATAAGAACAATGGATGAAAATTTAACTTTAATAGATGAAGTTCTGAATTATCAGTTCAAAAGTGGGCAAAAGGAAAGAATGGAAGAAAACTCACTTAATCAAAGATTATATTTTTAAAAGGCTTGAGGATTTTATTTGACTGGAAGCCCAGGATGAGTCAAGACTATGATATGATGGCCAAAAAATGTTAGTGCAATTTTGGGCTGCATAAATTTACTCACCAACTACTTACTCAGTGCCTACTAAGTGTTCAGTGTTGTGTGAGAGACAAGGATGAGGAAGGTGTAGCCCCTGCTTTGAAGCTTACAAAGACATGGTACGTATTCTCCTTACAGCACAAGGCAGACAGCATTTGGTGCTGCAAGAGCAAAGAGGTGAGAAACTTGGCACACTTGTGAGCCAAAGTGAGCGGCTGAGTTTAGCTTGAGTTTGGGCTTGTGAAGAGCATGGAACAATAAGGTGTGTGGGGGGGAGGTTCAGTACCAATCTGTAGGTCCTTAGTGCCAGACTATGGAGATTGGGATTTATGTGAAGAGGGACAACTGAAGGATTTTGCAGGGAAAAAAAAAAAAATCAGTGTTTTAGGAAGATTTCTTTGGAAGCAGTCTGGTGGGCAGATCATTGTGGGGAGACAAAACAGTTTAGAACTGGAGGCATCTCTTTAGAGACTGTCCTGTTGAACGTCTTCATTTTGAAGGAGGAGAAACTGGGGCCGGAGGTACAGATCATGTACCTAAAGCCACAGAACTAGCAGAGGTACGGCAAAAGCAGAATCCAGGACTGGTAGCTCCTTTGTCCGGGGACTGACAACAACAGCGATTAGACCTTGTATAGCTATTGCAGTTTAGGAAAGCATTTCCGGAGGGACTTGGGGCAAGGAAACCAGTTAAGGGACTAGGTTCACAATCAAGTAAAAAATATTGAGTCGTGGGAGTAAAAAGAGGGTGAGCTGTGACAGAAATTGCTTGGATGCTGGGAGTTGGGAGGGAAGGAGGAAAGGCAAAGACGGCTGAACTGGGGGGCCTGGGAGACAAGCAGGACAGCAGTGGGACTGATGGACATTGGGAGTGCAATGGTGAGGAACAGGTTGGAGGAGTCCCACTTTGGGTCCCATTTTAATAAAAGAGGCACTGACAGCTGGACTGTGTTCGGAAGAGGGTACTGAGAGCACATCACAGGGAGGAGTGCTGACACTGCTTAGTCTGGAGAAATCTACATCGTCTGCAAAGAGTGGAGCTGAGATTGAGGGAGGGATGCGGTAGCTGGCTTCCCATATCTGGAGGGCTTCTGGAAGTTTGTGAGATTGCCTCCCACTTAGCATGACACCAGGCGAAGGCAGCTATGCAGGAAAAGGCATGGAGAGGGCATGGACCAAATCATCTCTGCTCTATGAAGCAACGCAGCAAGAAGGAACAAAGGCTTTGGAGTCACACAGACCTGGGTTCTAGGCTCAGCTAGGAGCTGTGTGATGTTGGGCAAGTTGCTGGACCTCTCTGTGCCTCAGTTTCCTCTTGTCCATAATATAAAGAAGCTAGATTGGAAGACTTCAAAGCTCTAGTCTAGACATAAAATTTCTTAAAAAGAAAAGGTGGCTGATGTGCATAAAGTAAATGGGTGGAAACTTTAGGGTTGTCTGACTTGGATTCGGCTCCTGACACTGTACTAATATTGGTGCTTGAGTGCGAACAGCCGGCCTGCTTCTGTTGTACTCCATGATGGCATATAATGATGGAACGGAGCTGACATGTTCACAAAAAGCACTTTTCTCTGTGGGTAGGAGTGGGAAATAGTCCCACTTAGCTGATATCACTAATTTTTAAAGAAAACCATATGAGCTAAAGAGAACTGAAGATGGATGTGGGAGCTATGAGTCAAGCACTGAAATTTCAACTGCCTTAATTTTACATTATAAATGACACCGTTTTAAAGTCTCTTAGATTTTAGATTTTATAAAACTTGTGGTTTTTCTTTAAAAGAGCTCATCCAGATACATGTCAATACATGTTAAAAATACTGAACATTTGCTCCCATCTTGAAGAATCCTTTAAACAATGATTGTGCTTTTAGCTATTTTCAATATAAAATCCATTTTCTGGCAGTCTTATAAACTGAGAACTACTTTCTGTGCAAACTACCTTCTTCCAACAAAAAACAGTTCTGGCTACCCTTATAGAATTTAAAAAATTCCTTTTCAAGTTCTTTTGTAAGGCATAAAGTTGCCTAAAAACATGCAGCATTTCCACTAGAAATGAAATATTCAGAAGGCTTCTGGATAAGCAAAATTTAGATATAGATCCTTAAATCTTAAATATCTAATTATTAAATAGCAGAAATGAGAGACTTGTTTTCCTTTACTGTGGTAGATTCGAAGTGACTTTAAACATTTTCAGGTAGAGAACTCAAATATAAGACCGGGAGATTATATAAGAAAGATCCCTGCTTGTCATCCTTACCTCAGGGCAAAACAAGACCCAGAGGCAGAATGGAATTTCAAAGCCTGACATAGAGGATTGTGAAAAAGAGTTCTATCAAATCAAAGTCGAGGGCAATCTCAGGACTGTGGCAGGAAGAAAAGAACATTGTTAAAAATAGACAGTCATTCTCTTTTAACCACGGACAGTTCTTGAACATCTTACATTAGCAACACAGATCGGACCCAGTTTTAGTTCGTTCTCTGTCACGTAACCATTCCTAGCTCAGTTTTTGCATCACCAAAACGGGGGGGCTGGCCTGGGGGGGGTACTTCTTCACCATCAGGGTGAGCCCGCGGGCGGGCGGACAGGAGACAATGCACGGGAGGTGCTCTGTAAGGCACACAGCACTTCAAATACAGGGCTCTCCTGTCACCTGCAGGGACCGGCTGCCCACGGGGGACGCTAACACCTGGAAAGGCCCGAGGACCATGCGCTGCCGGTTTCCAAACTGCAAGTGGCAGTCAGTTTGAAAGAGCATTAGTTAAGGGGGAAAAAATCCGTTCTGCACATCGCGACTGCGATATGCTGCGATTTCTTGGCACAGAGCTCCCGCTTCAACTAATTAAAGTGCCACAGAGGTAGAAGAACGTGCGACCCGAGATCCGCCCTGTGGACCTTAAGGACAGAATTGTCTCCAGCTTTTCTTTCTTTCTTTTTTTTTGTAATAGAAAGCAGCATTCTCTTTGTTTAAAAAAGTCGAGTGGGGGAGGGGACCGAACGTATGTGGGTTTGCTCAAATGCTCCAGAAAACTGTTCTCCGCAGCTGGAGGAACGAAAGGGAGGGGCACTAAGGAAAGAGCATGCTACATGTAAAGGTACAGCAAAGCGACCAGCCACTGATTGAAAATGCTTTGGTGCCAAAGGACGCATGGAAGGACAGGATCGCAGAATATGCGGTTAGGGCAGAGGTGCCTGTAAAAACGGGTTTCTCCTTTTATTTTTTTTAATTTTTTTTTTAAAGATTTTATTTATTTATTCATGAGAGACAGAGAGAGAGAGAGAGAGAGAGAAGCAGGCTCCCTGCCGAGCAGGGAGCCCGATGCGGGGCTCGATCCCAGGATCCTGGGATCATGACCTGAGCCGAAGGCAGACGCTTAACCATCTGAGCCACCCAGGCGCCCCGGGTTTCTCCTTTTAATCAGCTTTGTGCCTCAGAGCATCTTCTTCCTCCAGTTTCTGCCCATTACTTCCAGCCCAGAATTTTGTTTGTGGTTCTTGTGATGACCGAAAGAGGTTGTGGGCCGGCTCTGATTGGGCGTCGGTTAGTGACTCTGCTCCCCTTCAAGGCCACCTCACACACCAGGGCCCAGGTCCCCGGGAGGGGCAGCCCCAGGGTGAGTGGTAGAGGGGTGATGCCCTCTAAAGGAAAGCCAGGGAGAGCACAAGGCTTTCTGATGGTGACTTCGATACTTGAAGCCAGATGTCTGTCGTTCTTCGCATGAGATAATGATTCCTCCCTCCCTGAGTCATCCACTCCCCCTTCTTAAATGTTATATTTTCCAGGAATATTCTGGAGAGACTACTTGTTGTTCTCCAGTGTCTGCTCTCTTCCTCTCTTAATAGAATCTCAATTTTTGCTGGTTACCCAAAATAAAGACATTTCCCAGCCTTCTTTGTGGCTGGTGTGTGTGTGCGCGTGTGCTTGTGCGTGTGTGCGTGTGTAAATGTGAGGTGCAGCTTCTGGGGAGGGCATACCCTACCTCTCCTGCTTGGCCTGAGGATGGTGGCTGCTGGGAGCCATCTGGACCCCGTGGGTGAGGGCCCACCTGCTGAAGATGATGAAGCAGTAAGACGAGAGGGGCCTGGTCCATGACACCGTGGAATCACCTCACTAATCCTAGGCGCAGACCTTCAAACTATTAGGTAAGAGAAATAAACTTTGATATTGTTTCAGTCATTGATACTGTAGGTTTCTGTTAGATACAGCTGAACCCGTAGTCCCATGAACCCACTTTCGGACTCAACTTTACCTTCTTACTCTGATTTGTACTCAGAGAATTCAGTGAACTTTGTCTACGTCTGAGGTAAAGGCATTTTTGAAGGACCCAGCAGCTCTTCAATAAATCTGGTTTCTTCAAAAATATTCCAGAAAATTTATGTGATTGGAAAATAGGGCTACTTAGTAGTGATGAAAATGTTATTATTATTATTATTTTTTAAAGATTTTATTTATTTATTTATTAAAGAGAGAATGAGAGAGAGAGCATGAGAGCGGGGAGGGTCAGAGGGAGAAGCAGACTCCCTGCTGAGCAGGGAGCCCGATGCGGAACTCGATCCCAGGACTCCAGGATCATGACCTGAGCTGAAGGCAGTCGCTTAACCAACTGAGCCACCCAGGCGCCCCTATTATTATTATTTTTAAAACAGATTCTTTGGAAAGCAAACATCTCCAAAATGGGAGTCTTCAGCTAAGTCTGCAGAATATGCTCAGAACCTGTGTGTCATTAGGAGGAGGTGAGCTTGTGCAGACCAAGAACACAGACGCACATGGCACAACAGCAGGCTGGGCCCTGGAAATCTACAGGGGGAGAAACATTGTTCAGCTCTTGCTAAGACGGTTCTCTATTATCTGTGTGAGTCACCAGAATTAAAGCTGAACAACAACAGCTGAAGTTGCACTAAGAGCCCAATAAGCCAAGGTCTGTTACATATTATTGCACAGCCTTACAGGGAGAGGGTGAGGTTTTCAAGTTGTAATGTGAAGATTGTGTGTTGGGCTATTCCAAGCCCCCACCCCACCCCCAATATATATATACATGTGTGTGTGCATATCTCTGTGTGGCCAAGAAAATTAATAAATGTATTTTCTACAGGAATCTACATAGTGTTCTCTTTTAACCATATTTGTTTCATCCTAATTCTGAGGACACGATCTTTGATGAAGAGGAATATATATATATATATATATATATATATATATACACATTCCTTGGTTAGAGTATAACATCACTTTGGATAAAATTCTTTACATAAATTCATTTTCATAATAAAAAGTTTCACAACTATAGCTTTCAAAGAATCTGAGTACTAGAAAGACTAGAGGTCCCTTTGGATGTGTTCAAGCAGCTGTAAATTCACATAAACTGAGTAATAACTCGGTCCACACTTCATCATGGAATGTGAGGTGATTTTGTGTGATCTTGTCAGATGTAGAGATAACCTCCATCTCCAGCACCCCCTGATCTACCCAAATAGGAACGGTCTACTCTTCCCACTGATTCATTAAAGTCACACAAACTGTCTTTTTAATTAAGCATTCTGTAATTTTTCCAGGAAACAGACTCAAACTTATTGGCTTGTATTGTCCATGAGTCACCGTCTGGACAATTGGGCTGACATTTCCTTGATTCCTGTCTTTGGGCACTCTCCTTTCTCATTCTCTGTAAGAACTTACGGCTATTCAGTTCTATCTGCAAATCTTTGCAGTGCCCTGAAAGCAAGTTTTTGGGGCCAAAAGACATAAATCTATTTTGTACAGCTACATATATAGTGCTCTCTTTTAGCCAGATTTGTTTCATCCTTTCTAAGAGCTATCTTTGATGGAGAGGAAATGAAAAGGAGTTATTTGTTGATTTAAAGGTATCATGGAGAATTGAGCCTTTGAAGAAGTGTTATACTTTTCTAGTGTTTAAACAGGGGTGGTTCTCCACCCTGGCCTTACATCAGAACCGCTGAGAAAGATGAAGGCAAAACAAAACAGGAAAAAAAAAAAAAAAAAGGCCTGGGTCCTACCCCGGACATCCTGACTTAATTGGTCTGGGGTGGGGCCTGGGCATTTGTATTTTTCTAATGTGTAGAATTGAGAATCACTGCAAATCTAACCATTAGAAAAGTTACAACTTTTTTTTTTTTAAGGCTTTGTTCCATAGGAAATCTTGTTTGCTGTCCCATTAAGTTAAGTTGCAGCCCAGCTGTGGTAGACAAAAAGAAATATTCAGGCTGTAAGCCACATATTCATGGGGGCCTTGAGCAAGAAGAGGCGGGGGCAGACTACGTAGCTCCGTGGTTCAGAAGCTCTATTTTGGGATAGAATCATCTAAGGACCATGTTTGAAATACAGATTCCTGGAGCTCCATCCACGCTTAGGTATTCTGAATTGGTTGGGGACAGAAGGAAGGCGGGGACAACCAGGAATCTGCATTTGTTACCTGTAGGCTGAGCAAAGCTGATGCTACAGCCTTAGCCAATGGCACACGGCGCTGCCTTGTAACAGGCACGGACCGTGGTTTGATATATTCAGAGCAGAACTTCTAAGTGTTAGATGTGACCCTGACAGGCCAGTGATGGCTTGGAGCTCAGCAGATCCAAAAGGAAAAGCCTGATCCTGGACTACAGAAACGGATCCTGATGAGGCCATGTTTACGGAAGGTCCCCATCATGTCCAGGTCGTGTCTTTGCCAATCCCTCCACAGTGGTGTCCTGCAATGTCTTGTCAGCTGTTGTCTTTACATCATGCCCCTTTCTTTTTTAAACATTTTTTATTTAAATTCAATTAACATATAGTGTATTATTAGTTTCAGAGGTTGAGTTCAGTGATTCATCGGTCTTATATAACACCCAGTGCTCATCACATCATGTGCCCTCCTTCATGTCCATCACGCAGTTACCCCATCCTCCCCTCCAGCAAGCCTCAGTTTGTTTTCTGTGATTAAGAGTCTCTTATGGTTTGTTTCCCTCTCTGATTTCATCTTGTTTTATTTTTTTCCTCTCTTCCCCTATGATCCTGTTTTCTTAAATTCCACATATGAATGAGATCGTATAATTGTCTTTCTCTGATTGACTTACTTCACTCAGCATAATCCCCTCTAGTTTCATCCACGTTGTTGCAAATGGCAAGATTTCATTCTTTTTGATGGCTGAGTAGTATTCCATTGTGTACATATACCACATCTTCTTTATCCACTCATCTGTCGGACATCTGGGCTCTTTCCATAGTTTATGCCCCTCCTTTCTTAACCTTTGCCCTCCAAACACAATTTCTAAGTGCTGACTGGCCCTAGTTGGAAAACCTCAGCTTCCATGGCTCCCACCTTCCTGAAAGTTCCAGTTCTTACCAGTGTCTCCCAGTTGGGAGAGAGTTCCATCACTGGTCCAGGGCCTCTGAGGCACCCCAGTGATTTGTTCTCATGTCAGTCATGTGACCATGTGACTGAACTGCCTTTCGGAAGGCTCTGTCTCTCTTACTCCATGGTCCCTTCTAGTTTCTGGCCATGAAATCCTACCCAGGGTCTTCTAAACTTTTTGCAGGGTGCGCCTCATTCAAGCTAAGCCTCCCAGAGTCCAGAGCTGGACTCCATCCTGCCTTGGAGCCAAGTTCTCTGCTTACCCAGGCTCTCTGCTAGCATCTGGGCACAGCTTTTTCTCTTCTTGTTTTCACACCATTTGCCCACTGTCAGTCTTAATACCTTTCAACCTGGACCTGTGAACTCTGTAAGGATACATTTTTCCTTCTAGGAGAGAAGTATAGCTAAATAGTCTACTGTCATTTTTCATTCAGCATCTCAGAGATGAAATTATCAACACGTCAAAAATTTACCAAATGCACTCTTTTAGCAGAGCATTCTAGTAAAGGCTCAGACAACTGAAACACACTTTTATTTCAACCACATCTTGCCTCTTTCTGGAATCAGGATTAGGAAACCACGGCCTACAGATGCGGGTAGTGGCCTGTGGTCTCTAAGTTTCATATAACCCCCACAGAGAAGTCACTTCCGATCGCTTACTTCACTTCTAATTTTTGGACATATACCGCTCCTCTACCACCTCTTATATATATTAGGGCTTCCATATTCCAGGCCTTAGCGCTGTTTCTGGGGCACCTGGGAAATTCCAGGGGCTAACATCTCAAATTCTCTTTGCCTGATACAATCTCCTAATTTGAAATCCCATATATCATTCCCTATTTCCCATTTTTCCAGGAAATGAAAGGATCCTCCAATTGCTCTACGCCTGTGTCACACACATTTTCTTACGAATACCAAGGTTTACGGTTTCACCTGAGCCGTTCATTTTCTCGCTCTCTCAAATCACAGCATAGACTCCTTGGTGAAATGATCAAATCTCTGACAAGCACATGTTTCCAGATCTTCTTAGGTGAACTTTGGCTCTTGCTAGAAGTCCATTGTTCTGGCATAGCAGCTGTTCCCCAGGTCATCTGCCCATCAGAGACAATCAAGAGTTTGGGAAACCCTTGCGAAAGTGACAAGAAAGGATTTCTGGCTCAGGACCTTCTGTGCTGTGGATAGCCAGCTACCTCGACTGGCAGTATGCGGTGCGGCCAGGTCTCAGAGGACCTTGTTCCTTGTTTCAGTGCCCGTCTGAATGTTCCCAAGGCCCAAATGCCGACCTGGCCCTTCCCCTAGTTGCTGCCATCATGTGCTGAGGAAGGAGAATGCTCCCTCTTGCTGTTACAGATCTTTATTGAAGTCCTCCGAGGCTGGCCTTGCTCATGTTCTCATTCAGCACTCGCAGAGGAGCTTCCGATTCATCACATCAGAGCTAGGTCGGAGACATGTGACTGACACCACTCAGGACCACCTCCAAGGACTCCCACCTGCTCACGGTCACCCCCAACTGTCCTGAGCTGGCAGGAGACCATGCCGAACCAGCCGTCTCTAGCCAGTGGCTGGGGGCAGGTTCTGTTCTTCCTTTTTGTTTGAGAATCTAATCTCAGCAAAGTGGGACGCAGACTGCTAGTCCCAATGTTCTTTTTACAACTTGTTCCATTTTATCTTATTTAAAGATTCCATTTTTAAGTAATCTCTACAGCCAATATGGGGCTTGAACTTACAACCCCAAGATCAAGAGTCACATGTTCCAACAACTGAGCCCGCCAGGAGCCCCCAAATTGTTCCATTTTAAAACAAACAAATATTTAAGATTCCCTGGGACTCCACATCCTCCTCCAGTGATTAGCCCATCTCTCAGTTCCCTTCACAAAAGAACTCTTGAAATGGGCATTCTACCCCAGCTGTTTTTACCTTCCTTCTTTAGCCCGTTTTTGGCTTCCATTGTCACTACTCACTTGAAGCTGATCTTGGTAAGATCACCAATATGCCCACATGCCACCAAGACTTTGCTAGTTTCCTCTGACCGGCCCTCCTCTCTGAGACCCTTACTGGTGAGTGCCCACTCCCTGAAGCACCCTCCTCTCTGAGCTGCTGGTCTTCCTCCTCCCCTGTTTCTTCTCTCCTTTCCTGACTCCTTTTCCTCTACTTCATCTGAATGTTGGGTTCCTTGGGGCTCCTCTCTTTTCTAAGTGATCTCACCCAGTCCTATAGTTCTAAAAACCTTCTTCACGTTGACAACTCTGTAATTTGTATCTCCAGCCTAACCTCTCCCCAAGAATCGTTTTTGCAGGTGGACACATGTGCTTCAAGTACAACGTACTGGACATTGCCAGTTGGCTGATGGGCATCCCAAACCTGTCCAGAGGTGAGGTCTTAACTTCCCAGCATCTCATCCCCAAATTCTTCCCTCACCTGCTTCCCTATTAGATCAGTGTACCGCATCCCTATCTACCCGGCTGACAAAGCCGGAAACCTGACAGCTTTGATTCTTCCTTTTCTTTCATCCACAGAAAAGCCATCAGCAAGCCCAGTCAGTTCTACCTCTAAAATAGCTTTTAAATCAGCCCATTTGTCTACTGACACCACCCAGGTCCAAGTCTCCATTGCCATTCCCTGGGACTGCTGTTAGCCTAATCTTCTCCCACTACCACGCTTGCCGCCTTCCAGATGATTGTCCACACAGCAGGAAGGGAGCTCCTGACAAAAGGCAAATCGGGTCACATCCCTCCCCTGCTCAGAACAACTCCAATTCTTCCCACTGCATTTGAAAGAAAGTCCAAAAGCATCACCATAGCTGACAAAGCCTTGCCTTATCTAGCTCCTGCTCACCTCCAAACCTCACCCCCTGCCGCCCCATCCCTGATGTTCCCTGTACGCCAGCATATGGGCCCTTCCCATTCCTACAACAGGCTAAGCCCTTTCCTGCCTCAGGGCCTCTGTACTTACCGTTTCCTCAGCCAGGCCCAGGTTACCTGGCCTCCGGAGAGGAATCTGATGGCCACCCTTTCTGGGGAAGGGGGCATGGTACATTCACCGTGCCCTACCTGTCTGCCCAGCAGACTACAAACCACACGAAGGCAAGGACCCTTCTATCAACCCTGCTTAGGGTTGCACCCCCAGTGCCTGACCTAAGTAATTAGTACCGAATGATGATCTAGAGGTGGGTCTTGGGGCCTATAGATTCCTAAGGACCTACATCCATATGCCACAGCTCCCCAGGAAGGTGTGCAGTTGAGGATCCGCAGCACCGTGAATGTGTGCCGCGCCCCTCTCCTAGGCCATGGGAACCTAGCGGACAGCCCGTTGTGGCCCCCTTGGATCCAGCGGTCTTCCTGCTGAGGCCAGCCTCCTCCCGCTGCCAGCACAGCAGGGGCAGAGGGCTGGCCCAGCCCGGCCCTGCACAGGGCTCCTCTACTGGACGCCTTCTGCTTGGGGACACCCCGCGGGCCAGGCAGCTCTCAGAACTGGCCTGCAGTCTGCCACTTCCTCCCTTCACAGCCGTGAGAACTGCATGGTGCTCGGGAGGCTTGCCAGGCCTATTCCCACTCTCTCCCTTTATCCTTCACAGTCATGTCCCCTCATCTGTCACACTTGCAATCCGGTTTGGGCATCAGTGTCCCAGGGGCCCCTTTAGAGCCATCAAATATTGACACTATAAGCCATGGTCCAGAAAAACAAACTCTTGTTTGACACTGTGTATAAAGTCATCTGCTCACTTCCGGTACCTCTTCCAGGCTTGACCTTCAACTCCGAGAGATGAAACTTCTGGTTTACCATCTAGGGCTCCAGATCACTAGAGACACATTTCAGATTTCATTTAACTATTTGTTTCCACAGGCGCGTGCAGACAAGGTCAATTCTGCACACCTCGGGCCCGTGCTCCCGAAAGGCAGCTTCAAATTCCTGCTCAGGCATCTGTAAATCCCTCAATAAAGTAAGTCACCGGCTACTCCCACTTGTTTGGTACTACTGGCATTATCTTTGCACCTACCGGTGACTAGATGCTTCACTAATTTCGTAGAGAATAAAACCTACTCTCTTGAGAGGGAGAACCACATTTGATTTTATAACTTGTATATGTGGCACTTTTTCACCTTGTCTGGCTGAAAAATCAGTATTCCGTCCCACTTCTGTGTAAGCCACATGAACACCAATTGTCTGCTTTGTCCATTACTGTATCCCATAAAGGCGCTCAGTAACTGTTGAGCAAACTGTCCTATGGTTGCTTTCACATTTTCTGAAACTCAGAATAATCTTTCCCAAAATCACATGGCCCTTTCCAACAATTCAGATACCAAATATTCAAGCAGCTTATCTGCCAGGGTCAGAAAATTAGATTGCTTATTGTGTGCGATTAACATTTACTGAATACTCTAAGCACTAATGCTTTTTATCACATTTAAGAAGTAATTAACTCTTATTATCATCCCTACTTTAACCAATGACAAAATAGGTTTGGCTCAGTTAGGTGACTTGCCTAAAGTCACACAGGTAAAAGGCAGGGCTGAAACTCAAACACAGGTGAGTTCAGAGCCCATGTTCTAGATTCTTGCACCATACTGCTTCATCCCAAATGACAAGAAACAACCATTCCCTTCAAAACAATGAGAACTTAAAGGAATGGATTGTTAGATCTTTGGGAGACTAATGAAAGGTCAATAAAACATCTGGTAGAAGCAGGAAATCACAGAGCAGAATGACACTGTGCCTTTCCTTAGAAGCAAAGGAAACGGATCTCAGCATTGAAAACAGCAGCTCCGTAAGATCAACATGGACAGTGATCCCAACATTGTTGGTATCCTGCCGACACTAACACTAAATGACCTAAGGTACCCACGTCAAGATCCAAGGATAAATGGACGAGACAAAATGGGGCAGTGTCCTCTCAGGCTGCAGGAAAAGAAAACCTGAGTATATGAGAAAGAGAAAAGGAATGTAGGATAATACGGAAGAGTGAAGGGAGTTAAGCAGGCATGTGATTTTTTCCTGAGGTCTGGCATTTCCAGTTCTGCATTTGACCATTTAAATCCTACATCACATTTCCTGTGTTCAGTATTAAGGAAAAAATTGCCAAATGTTGATTTTGGATTAATCACTGCTGTGTCATTCACCTCTTGGTGACATAAGGATGAACATTCAAAGTTTGGTTTCAACAGCTAGTAGGGCATGTGCTAATCAGACTGGATCCTGGTGTGGGGTCCAACAAACCCCTATTCTGTCATCCCTTTTGTTGCTGGATCATGAGGTGGTTATGGGAAGCGGAGGGGCAGGGTGGCTGAGGAGTGAGCACCATCTGGGATAGTCAATAGGTTATTCCCTACGGGGCAGAAGTATTTAAAGATGGTAACCTGCAGTGCAGCTCTGGATACAGGTTAATTGGGCACCAATTTCAACCCTTTTAAGTGAAAATGTTTGACACTGACCTTTTTATTTTACTTTAGATAAAATTATTTTAATGAAGAACCAGCTTAGAATATGAGGGGCAATCCTCAATATTTTGATGTATCACTTCATTGTCTTGGTGCATTAAAACCATTTTCTTTGAAACTCAATTTTTTCCCTTGTAATCTATCTTTCCCCAGGGATCTGATGGTAGTTACAACAATCCCACAACAGGTAGATTTATTCTTGTGGGCCTGTAGTTAGACTTTTAAAAGTAAAACAAGAAAATACTAGTAAACCTCAAGTTCTTTGCTCATGCAATCAAACACTCTCCATGGAAGTGGATTTGGAGTTGAGCTGTGTGTGACATTAGGCCGCAGGCCTCCCTCACATAGGGATTGTATGCCAGTGGGCTGTGGCAGTTCCCTGAAGTGGCAGGCTCTTTAATGAGAGCCTTTCCCTACACAGCCAATTAAAATCTGGTTTTATATTAAGTTGGAGAGTTTCGTAGTTAGAGCTTTTAAGGTGCTTTAATTCATAGAGGCCCTGTTGAGTGTCAGGGGTCAACCACTTTCATAGAATTTTCCCCATTGGACAATGCAAACAAACCATTCAAAAATAGTGGCATTTTCAGTTTGGAAACCAAAACCCAAACTAACCAGTCCACCAGTCAAACAAATCAAAACCAAAACAAAAGGAAAAAGTCTCATGGTATGAATGGGAAAGTAGGGGCTTTTACGTATTTTTATATGTCTGTATTGCTTGGATTATTTACCATGAAGCACGAAGTACTTTTATGAATCAAAAACTTATTACCCCCCAGTAAGACTAATAAAGAACAAGATAAATGAAGAAAAGCTCCAAAGCATTTAAGAGTTAAGGTACTTCCCATTGCTATTCATGCAAAATACAAACATCAAATATTCTGAACACATACACCTACCCGGACTGGATGCCTTGGTCCAGCAACGGATTTGCACAACCTCCTTTTCCAGGGAGTGCTACCTTTCAGATGGCCAGGAAGAGCCATGTTTTAGGGTTTTCTTTCTACCGTGTAAAAGCTGGTGGTCATCCTCACTTTAGAGTTGAGAACAGTGAGATTCAGAGACAGGCAATGAGTTGACTACCCGAAGTCACTCGGATTCTACATGGCAGGGATAGATTCAAGCCTGCCTTCCCCTGGCGGAGAAGCCTATGCTCCCTCCCCTGCATCCGTGACTCTACACGGTTTTCTTCCCGCTGTGATGCCCACGCGGCTTCACATTCGCATCCGGGACACACAGGCACATCTAGGGTCATGGATGGGCTTCTCCACCTGCTGCCTGTAATCTGAGCTCCTTCTCTCCCTCTGGAGAATGCACGAGGAAATGCTACTAAGTGGTGTTCTTGCAGGGGGCAGTCTTGAATCCCTTCTAATTCCTCAGAGTCTACAAACTTTGGTACTCTCCAATCGTTAACAGCTTGCTTTCCGTGGCTAGAACCCACACACCAGCACAGCGCGCGCCACCTTGCAGCGCACCCTGCACTACACCCCAAAGGGCTTCAGATGTTACAGAGCACTTTAACATGTATTTTTCTTAAATCTTCCTTACAGTGTTATCGAGAGCTTCTGAATGGCCCCTCCGCCATTTCCTCATGCAAACTGTGTGGGGACACATGGCCTCGTGACCCATGTCAAGGGACAGCCAGCGTGAAAGCTTTTGCGTGCACCTTTAACTCAGAAATTGTACTCCTAGGAATTTTTTTTTGAGAAAATAACCATATTACATTTGATTTAAAAGACGAAAATAAATGTCAGAGTTTAAACAACTGGCCAGAAAGGGTATCATCATGTCAGTATAGCCCTATTCAACCAACAGTAAATGAGTCACTTGGTATGCTCTATTTTCACGCTACCAAGAACGGTTCGTAAATGTTATGTCGCTGAGGACGAAAACACTGAAAACACAGGTTAAGATGCTGTATTTAAAAATGGCATATTTGTTTCTAAGTATTCTACCGCAACATTTTAAATATAAATTAAGCACTATGTGCCTAAAAACGGACCACCTCAGAGTACATTTTAAACCTGAGCACTTGTGCCCAGCTACAAACAGGTTTCCCCAGCCATCAGGGCTCTGGCCTCTCTGAGGTAAGTCTTGATTTAGGCCTGGTCATGTGCCATCTGACGCTATCTTGGCTTCCTAAGTCAGCGGTCTACATCTGCTCCTTCCTTGCTACCCGGGCTCTAATCCTTCTGTTTCCCTGAAACCACATGCCCTTGACCTCAAAGCAGCATTTGGGATGATGGCCACTGCAATTCAGAAATGTGTCTAACCCACACACTTGCACACAGCAGGCAGTCAGTTAATGAATGGTAGCTCACGCCCGTGGCTACCCAACCTTTGCTCACACTCCCCTCACAGGTCTCCTAGAGCCCATATTATCCTGCTACTCTCTGTACCCCTGTCGACTGCTCTTTTGGTTCCTAGCTCCTTCTCTACCCATCTTCTGAATGCAAAGGCTTTCTAAAGTTTTCTATGCAACTTGTTCTTCTTTTGACCAAAAATCACCTTAGAAATAATGACCATTTCTAAGGTTTCACAGGTCACCATTATGCATATTAAGGAAAATCTCTTCAGTCCGAAGTCCCACATTCCAAACTAAATGGGGTAACTATGTTGCCAAATGCTGTTTACCAGTCTACTTTTTCAAGTGTCTTATACTTTTCATAGGCTTTGCATAATGTTTTATATTTATATAATGTTTATATGTTTTATATGGACCCTATATACATTTCACTTACTTTTATTGATTTATAGGTCTATGTATATGCCTAAGTTGCTAGAATTTCTTCAGCTTAAAAACAAATAGGAAACCAAGGTCCGGAGTTCTATGCCAAAGTGAGGCGTGTGTGTTCTGGGTGCTAATACACAATGATTCATTGGAATGTGGAAAGAAAATATTAGAATATTTTTTCATCTCATCCTAATTTAAGGTCTACTTTTGTGATGGCTTATAGCTGAACATGTATATCATTTATAAAGACATTAGTAGTGTATAGTCACGAATTTTTTTACTCACAGAATTTTTAATTTAAGTGTGGAGTCCACTGACAAGAAAAATTGTCCTGACTTAAACTGTATCTATTAATATGGTATAACATACCATTCACCAGGTGACAAAAAGAAGCATTTCTAAACTAAGTTTGACATCAAGAGCCTATTAAAATACTGAACACAAATACACCCTATAGTTGGATGTACATCTCAAGTCCAAATGTGATAAAGATATCCTGACACCTATCCTGACTCAATATTCTCCCCATGTAAAACATACAAACATCTGAGAAAGATGAGGACAAAGATCAGTTTTTATGTTAAAATAAGTCAATATAAGAGTTCTTCACACTACTTTTTTCTGTTTCCCTCCTGACAAAACTCAAAGTACAGTACTATCTACATACGCCCCACACTGTGAATTACTTGATATCATAGGATTACTGGTTCAGGAGGGATCTTAGAACTAATCTACTCTACCTCCCTCCACATGCTAGAAGACCCTGATGCACTGTCCCAGGCGTGATCGGACGACTGCCTTACTAAGAACTTGAAGGCTCCTGGATAGATCCAGGCTTTGTAATGATTTTTCTTCCATGACCTTCCAGATCTGCCCCCTAGAACAAACAGCAACTCTCCAAGTGTCTCTCTCAGAACCACAGTTTAAAGTCTACTCACCATCCTAGACCTCTTCCCCCACTGAATGGAATCTAACCAAGCACTATTTCACTTAAACACAATAAAACTAAAGACACGAAGAATCAAACACCAATTTTACATTAAAACTGGTATCAATGAATAAAGAAGACTGTGTGATTATGTGTGTTCTCCTAAACTAAGGTTGCATTCCCCTCCCCCCACCCTTTTTTTTAAGTAGGCTTCATGCCCAGTGTGGAACCCAACGCAGGGCTCAAACTCACGACCGTGAGACCAAGACCTGAGCTGAAATCAAGAGCTGGACACTTAACCGACTGAGCCACCCAGGCGCCCCAGCATTCCCACCTTTTAAAGCAGAGAAATCACATTAGACTCATAACAAGCCTATAACAAACTAATAGATCGGCCCTCACATAAAAAAAAAATGCAATGACAGATTTCTGTCCACATTTTGGACCTGTACAATGTAATTTTTATTGATCCTAATTGTATTGACATTTATTCCATTTAAACTAAATCTTGTTGGTTTCACTTTAGTGTTTCAGCCTAAAATCTTTCTGAACTATAATTCTCTATTAGCTTCCCTCCATACTTTGTGCCACCTGGAAACTGCTAATACACACACATTTTAAACAGAACAAGACAGAGCTTTATGGAAGTTGATAGGTTGACAACATCTATTAAACCTATTAGAAGTTCAAAATTAGTTTAAGTCCACTTACTATTACAATATATTACTGAAATTAAGATGTATTATCAAGCTGTCCCCTGACTTCATGTTTTAGATGCATTTCAAAAAAGAAAAACTACTTTGAAAACTATGAAGTATCCTATATGTATGGCACCACCTGTAACAAGCACTGGGTATGACTTTAGTAATCTAAAAAAGGAAATCCAAAAGTTTTAAAAAGTAATCCACAAAAGCAACAAGAATGACTTCTTGCAATTTAGGGAATACTCCAGTTAAAGATCATGAATAGTTTTATGCTCCATCACAAGCATTCAAGTAGGCACAAAAATAAGACAACTCCTGGTAACTACGGATCCTACGTTAAGAATGGCATATATAACACTGGAGAGACAGAAGACTATTCCAAGTGTCTGAGAGCTAGAAAGAGTGATCCTAGGAGACTGGAGAGCATCAGAAAAAAGTTAGAGATAGGTCTCTAGAGAATGGAAGAGAGGAAAAGAGGACACCCTAGTTAAGAGGCAGAAAAACCATGTGGAGGCAAGAAAGGGGCAGTGCGAGTTACTCCAGGAAGAGCGTGGGCTCAGCCGGGGCAGCAGAAGGGGCTGGCTGAAAGTGTGCACGGGGGCCAGACTGTGGAGGACTCACCAGTCTCAGCCCAGGGTTGTGTTCATCTGGCGGGAACACCTGACGGCTTCAGACGTGGGGCTGAACTGTGCTTCCGGAGGAAGGAAAACCAACAGTTGGGGGAAGAGACAAGCAAACTACACGCGTAGTCAGTCTAGTTGAGGAAAAGGGAATTCACAATGAAAAGCTAATGCATGTATTTACCCAGAAACTAAGAGCAAATTTACAATTCTGTCCTTTCTTTAATAATATCCTCTTTTGTGCTTTATGAAAATCAAGACACAAATTATCTATCGCTATCTTTTGGAATAGCTTCTCATCTGTATTATGTTCCTAGAATGACAGGGCTTCACACTTAATGTCAAATTCTGCAAATTCCTATAGCCTTCTCAGCTGTAATTAACCAAGGCCAAGTGAAAACCCAAGGAAATCATGTCTCCCCTTCAGTACTCTATCATATTGGGTTTGTTTCATTTTTACAATGAGGCTTTTACCAAATACATAGCACATAAAGAGACGTTGCTGAGGTGGTGCTATCCAACACCCATTCCTTATTCTTGCGGCTTAACTGAAAACAAGCACATTATTTTTCTTTACTGTTTTTCAGAAACTTTTCAGAAAAAAAAATTCAGCATTTGAGTTGAGCCCTGAAGAATGGGTAGCATTTCCATAGGAAGAGACTGGGGTTAGACAGAGAAGAGAAAGCTATTTCAGTAAGAAAACACACAAGTAGAAACAAAAAAACAAGAAGGGTCTATGTGAGACACATTATGTACTAACGTTCAGTTGGAGGATGAGGAAAAGGAAGAGAGTAGGAAGAGAGCTGAGTTCTGGAGCACCAACTGACTGCATAGGTACTTATATTATTATGTCATTTTCTCCTTAAATTACAACAATCCTTTGAGGTAGGGATTAGTGTCTGTGTTTCATAATAGGACAGAAGGTACTGTAGCTCAGGAGCGTGAAGTAACCTGTCCACATTTACTGAGCTAGGAAAAAGCAGAGCCGAATTTACTCAATGCTGCCATTTTTCTTACTGGTCATTCAACTACGGCCTTAAATGTTTTACAGTCTCTTACCCTAGTTAAGAAACTCTGTTCCTATGATAAATATCCCTGGCTTTTCAAAGCAAGGCTTAAATACAGTCTATTTTGTTCTTATGAAAATCTATGTATAGAAATATGAAATAACAGAACTTAACAAAATGCAGATCAGAAATAAGATCTAGAGGGGCACCTGGGTGGCTCAGTCAGTTAAGCATCTGCCTTCTGCTCAGTCATGATCTCAGGGTCCTGGGATGGAGACCCACGTTGGGCTCTCTGCTCAGCAGGGTGTCTGCTTCTCCCTCTCACTCTATGCTCTCCCTCTCTCTCTCAATAAATAAAATCTTAAAAAAAAAAAAAAGAGGGCGCCTGGGTGGCTCAGTCGTTAAGCGTCTGTCTTTGGCTGTCATGATCCCAGAGTCCTGGGATCGAGCCCCGCATCGGGCTCCCTCCTCGTGGGGAAGCCTGCTTCTCCCTCTCCCACTCCCGCTGCTTGTGTTCCTGCTCTCACTATCTCACTGTCAAATAAATAAATAAAATCTTTACAAAAAAAAAAAAAAAGAAAGATCTAGAAACATGAAAGATTATTTTGTTACTGTAACTTGAACTGACCTAACATAATAAAAACTTAATAAAACATAAAAAAACCCAAGTATACAGCAAACCTACTGGATGGATCATTACACAGTCACAAAAATGGCTTACACAAAGTTTGTAACATGAGAAGACCCGACTTGTTATAATGTTAAGTGAAATGGAAAACATAATGTATATAAAGTGACTACATAAAATCCAACTTTACTATATTCTTCAAATTTCTATATGTAATGAAAATACTACTTGTGTAATGAAGTAGAACACAATAAGTATCTGAGACACACTATAGTCTGGGACCATTCAGTGCCAAGCAAACATCCCAAAATACAGCTCTTTGGGCCCCACCAATATCATTGCAATGTAGCAGAGCAAAATTCTTGCCCGTAAATCTGCATTTATAATGACCTGGAATAATCAAAAGTTAACTAATGGACAGGTATACTGTTAAAAAAACAAGTACAAAAGGTAGTAAAAAGATCTCTATCAAAAAAGTACCAACAGGAGACGCCTAGGTGGCTCAGTCGGTTAAGCATCTGCCTTTGGCTCAGGTCATAATCCCAGGGTCCTGGGATCAAGCCCCGCATCGAGCTCCCTGCTCCGCGGGGAGCCTGCTTCTCCCTCTGCCTGCTGTTCCCCCTGCTTGAGCTCACTCTCCCTTTCTCTGACAAATAAATAAATCTTAAAAAAAAAAATTGGTTTAATCTTTAAAAAAAATATTTTTTTAAAAAGTATGAACAGAGTATTTCACTAATAATTATTTATCTTCCTACCATCGTGTCATTCTCCTGCCCCTAAACCCTGCAAGTATCCCGACAGTGTTGGGGAGTTAATTTGAACTCTTTATTACAGTGTGCCTGCATTGCACAATCTGGTCCCATTCTAATAATTGCTCCCCACTCTCATCCAGGGTCTCAAAGGCTCTCATTCACAAGCCTTATGCTCTGGCTGGCCTACTCACTTTCTCTCAAAGAAACTTTATGTGCCTAATTGAGCTTTTGCTCACTCAGCCACCCTCACTTGGATTCTCCTATTCACTCCTACTCCTCACCAGCTGACTCCTCACCTTCCAGGCACAAATCAACCTCTCCAACACACAAGTCCTCTCCTTTCTGTATGTTCCTATAGACGTTTTTGTTTATAAAACACACCAAACACCCAGGGGAATTCTACCAAACATTTCAAGAAGAATTAATACCTATTCTTCTGAAACTGTTCCAAAAAATAGAAATGGAAGGAAAACTTCCAAACTCATTTTATGAGGCCAGCATTACCTTGATCCCAAAACCAGACAAAGACCCCATCAAAAAGGAGAATTACAGACCAATATCCCTGATGAACATGGATGCAAAAATTCTCACCAAAATATTAGCCAATAGGATCCAACAGTCATTAAAAGGATTATTCACCACGACCAAGTGGGATTTATCCCTGGGCTGCAAGGTTGGTTCAACATCCGCAAATCAATCAATGTGATACAATACATTAACAAAAGAAAGAACAAGAATCATATGATCCTCTCAATAGATGCAGAAAAAGCATTTGACA
Source organism: Neomonachus schauinslandi (assembly GCF_002201575.2). Classification (NCBI taxonomy): domain Eukaryota; kingdom Metazoa; phylum Chordata; class Mammalia; order Carnivora; family Phocidae; genus Neomonachus; species Neomonachus schauinslandi. The sequence continues at coordinate 152,466,354 of NC_058406.1, forward strand.
AAGTACAGCATCCTTTCTTGATCAAAACTCTTCAGAGTATAGGCATAGAGGGTACATACCTCAATATCATAAAAGCCATCTATGAAAAACCTACAGCGAATATCATTCTCAATGGGGAAAAACTGAGAGCTTTCCCCCTAAGGTCAGGAACGCGGCAGGGATGTCCACTATCACCACTGCTATTCAACATAGTATTGGAAGTCCTAGCCACAGCAATCAGACAACAAAAAGAAATAAAAGGCATCCAAATCGGCAAAGAAGAAGTCAAACTCTCACTCTTTGCAGATGATATGATACTTTATGTGGAAAACCCCAAAGACTCCACCCCAAAACTGCTAGAACTCATACAGGAATTCAGTAAAGTGGCAGGATATAAAATCAATGCACAGAAATCAGTGGCATTCCTATACACCAACAACAAGACAGAAGAAAGAGAAATGAAGGAGTCGATCCCATTTACAATTGCACCCAAAACCATAAGATACCTAGGAATAAATCTAACCAAAGAGACAAAGGATCTGTACTCAGAAAACTATAAAATACTCATGAAAGAAATTGAGGAAGACACAAAGAAATGGAAAAACGTTCCATGCTCATGGATTGGAAGAACAAATATAGTGAAGATGTCAATGCTACCTAGAGCAATCTACACATTCAATGCAATCCCCATCAAAATACCATCCACTTTTTTCAAAGAAATGGAACAAATAATCCTAAAATTTGTATGGAACCAGAAAAGACCCCGCATAGCCAGAGGAATGTTGAAAAAGAAGGGCAAAGCTGGCGGCATCACAATTCCGGACTTCCAGCTCTATTACAAAGCTGTCATCATCAAGACAGCATGGTCCTGGCACAAAAACAGACACATAGATCAATGGAACAGAATAGAGAGCCCAGAAATGGACCCTCAACTCTATGGTCAACTCATCTTTGACAAAGCAGGAAAGAATGTCCAATGGAAAAAAGACAGTCTCTTCAACAAATGGTGTTGGGAAAATTGGACAGCCACAGGTAGAAGAATGAAACTGGACCATTTCCTTACACCACACACAAAAATAGACTCAAAATGGTTGAAAGACCTCAATGTGAGACAGGAGTCCATCAAAATCCTAAAGGAGAACACAGGCAGCAACCTCTTTGACCTCAGCCGAAGCAACTTCTTCCTAGAAACATCGCCAAAGGCAAGGGAAGCAAGGGCAAGAATGAACTATTGGGACTTCATCAAGATAAAAAGCTTTTGCAAAGCAAAGGAAACAGTCAACAAAACCAAAAGACAACCGACAGAATGGGAGAAGATATTTGCAAATGACATATGAGATAAAGGGCTAGTATCCAAAATCTATAAAGAACTCATCAAACTCAACACCCAAAGAACAAAGAATCCAATCAAGAAATGGGCAGAAGACGTGAACAGACATTTTTCCAAAGAAGACATCCAAATGGCCAACAGACACATGAAAAAGTGCTCAATATCGCTCAGCATCAGGGAAATCCAAATCAAAACCTCAATGAGATACCACCTCACACCAGTCAGAATGGCTAAAATTAACAAGTCAGGAAACGACAGATGTTGGCGGGGATGCGGAGAAAGGGGAACCCTCCTACACTGTTGGTGGGAATGCAAGCTGGTGCAGCCACTCTGGAAAATAGTATGAAAAAGTTGAAAATAGAACTACCATATGATCCAGCAATTGCACTACTGGGTATTTACCCCAAAGATACAAAAGTAGGGATCCGAAAGGGTACGTGCACCCCAATGTTTATATCAGCAATGTCCACAATAGCCAAACTGTGGAAAGAGCCAAGATGTCCATTGACAGATGAATGGATAAAGAAGATGTGGTATATATATACAATGGAATATTATGCAGCCATCAAAAGGAATGAGATCTTGCCATTTGCAACGACGTGGATGGAACTGGAGGGTATTATGTTGAGCGAAATAAGTCAAACAGAGAAAGACATGTATCATATGACCTCACTGATATGAGGAATTCTTAATCGCAGGAAACAAACTGAGAGTTGCTGGAGTGGGGGGTGGGGTGGGAGGGATGGGGTGACTGGGTGATAGACACTGGGGAGGGTATGTGCTCTGGTAAGCGCTGTGAATTGTGCAAGACTGTTGAATCTCAGATCTCTACCTCTGAAACAAATAATGCAATATGTGTTAAGAAAAAAAAAGAAGAAGAAGGTAGCAGGAGGGGAAGAATGAAGCAGGGGAAATGGGAGGGGTAGACGAACCATGAGAGACGATGGACTCTGAAAAACAAACTGAGGGTTCTAGAGGGGAGGGGGGTGGGAGGATGGGTTAGCCTGGTAATGGGTATTGAGGAGGGCACATTCTGCATGGAGCACTGGGTGTTATGCACAAACAATGAATCATGGAACACTACATCTAAAACTAATGATGTAATGTATGGGGATTAACATAAGAATAAAAGAAAAAACAAAAACACACCAAATACTTAAACATATAGCCTAAACTTCTGTAAATAAGTATGTTATTTTCTAAAATGCATTTTAATTTCTAAAGATAAGGGACCTTTACTATATTTCTTTCGTAATAATGAATTACTTCTATGTAATGCTTTACAGCTCATAAAGCAACTTCACATGTATTATTTTCAATATCCTGGTAACTTAAAAGAGAATGCTTCAGAAAACAAAATTTAAAAAATTATTTAAATGACCAAAAAAAAAAAAAAAAGACAATGCTTCACTAATGATGTGCAGGAAGCTCATCCCCTAAAGACTTGGGATAAGGATACTCTTCCCTATAACCCTTAGATAATAATAGCTAGTGGTAGGGTGTCCGGGTGGCTCAGTCGTTAAGCGTCTGCCTTTGGCTTAGGTCATGATCCCAGGGTCCTGGGATCAAGTCCCATGTCGGTATCCCTGCTCAGCAGGAAGCCTGCTTCTCCCTCTCCTACTCCCCCTGCTTGTGTTCCTGCTCTTGCTATTTGTCAAATAAATAAATAAAATCTTTTAAAAAAAATAATAGCTAGTGGTGGGAAAAAAGGTTAACATTTCTTACAAAAAAATAGAAATAAAAAAAGAAGCAAACCTCATATCTGATGGCCAGATATTGGTTTTTAAATACCATTCTCCAATAAAAGAAACCAGGACTCTGGAGAGATTGCTCATTTGAGGACTGGGACAGAGAAAATACAAGATGAGCATGGAACTTCTTGCAGTACAAGTAAGGAAAAGCTCAAAAAAAGGGGGCATAGCAAAGGGATACAGGTGCTAATCTGAAAGAGCTCCCAATGGCCAAAGTTGAAATAATGTGAATAACAAAATAAATAATACTGAATTAAGAGTTCATATGGATAAACAACAGGGAGAACAAATCTTCCATATAGAAGAATTCCAAATAATACACACAGGTACTCTCCCTTCCAGGAGGTGGAGCTAAATCCCCACTCACCTTAAGTTAAGGGCTGGACTTTGAAAAATCAGCATTTGGAAAGGAAAAAATTGTAACTTTCCAGTGGAGAAACATAGCAGATGGCACCTTAACCAAGTGATGAAGGCTACCATCACCCATGATGTCATGTGGGGATCACTTACTCCCAGGATGCAATGAGAAGGGCACATCACCTGTGCTCTTCTTCACTAAAACCTGGCACCCTAATGCAGTCATGAGAAAAAACTCAAATCCAAGCTAAGGGACATTATACAACATACCTCCACACACCTCAGAACTGTCACGGTCATGAAAAACAAGGAGAAGACTGAGAATCCACCAAAGATGACAAAAGACCAAGGAGAAATGACAACTAAATGCAATGTGGCATTCTGGACTAGATCTTGGAACAGAAAAAAAAAAAAGACATTAATAGATAAACTGGTAATGGTAATATAAATGGTAATATACCACTGCTGGTTTCTTAGTTGTGATAAATACACCACAGTAATATAAGATTATAACAGTAGGGTAAGCTGAATCTTATACTACACCTTTATAACTTCTCTGTAAATCCAGAAGTACTAAAAAATTAAAGAGTTTAGGGGCACATGGGTGGCTCAGTAGGCTAAGCGTCTGCCTTCAACTCAGGTCATGATCCCAGATTCCTGGGTTTGGGCCCCATGTGGGGCTCCCTGCAAGTGGGGAGTCTACTTCTTCTCCCTTTGCCCCTCCCCCCTGCTTGTGCTCTCTCTCAAAATAAATAAAATCTTTAAAAAAAAAAACCCAAAAAACTGAGTTTATAAAAAAGAAAATTACAGAGATCCAGATCAAATAATATGTAAAGCACCCTGTATCAAAATCACAAGATTTGTCATAAGTGTTCACTGCCATTAGCCCACAGGATGTCTAACCTGCAGCCAGGGCAGCAGATCTCCCTCCCTTCCTCAGTAGAAGTGTTCTGTACTAAGCAGCAGTACCTCTAATCCCAACTGGCCATTTCCCATAAGTCCTTTGGGTGAAAAGATAATCAGGAAATAAAAGTCTGAACCCAGTACAAACAGTATTAAATTTGTATGAATGCCTGTGAATAAAGGTGTTTCAAGGTTTTGGAATCTAGTTCATCTGACCAGATATTTAAGTCTCAGTAGGAAAAAAAAAAACAAAAAACCTTGAATAAAAATAGATGGAAGGCCTTTAAAGGGCAAACCTTGCCAGTATCACACGTTCCCATTTAGGAGTAAGAATTTCTGGGTACCACAGGGTTTTAAAAAAAAAAATGTACATTTTGAAAAAGCACCCCGGTTGTTTGACAAAAGTGACCTATGAACTGGTTGACATGTGTGATTAAAAGGAGGCAATATTAAGATTTATAATGAAACACCTTAATATCTAGTGTTAAGTCTGATATTTAATACTAAATTAATATTTAAACCAAGACTGTCTTTGGCAAACCAGGATGTATGGTCAACCCTTAACTACAGACCTAATTTTGAAAAACACAGTTACATTGTTATAGAAGAAATACTATGTTGGCCTACTTCCTACTAATTAAAATTTTAATAATATAGAATCCAAAATGCAAGTCACATTCAGAATTTTACAAGACAGAAGACAGTGATAAAGTGAGGTACTTATTTGGTCTACAAAAATCTAAGCTATTAATGAGATCATGTATAGAAACAATGGTGTATACATAAAAAATGATTAGAAAGTAGTATGATTTTAACATAATCACTTCACATTGTAGATATGCCCATATGGATACAAATAAATGACTGAAGTCTGGCTCCGTATGTGCAGATTTTAAATTTGGAGCCATACTATGTACAAAAAATTGGGGCTAGAGAATGACTGTCCAAAATAAAAAATTATAAACAAACTCCAAAAAGCTGGTAACTCAGTAAACAGCTTACCCAAAGGACATTTAAAATAGAAGACATTTTTGGGCACCTGGGTGGCTCAACTGGTTAAGCATCTGCCTCTTGATTTTGGCTCAGGTCATGATCTCGAGGGTGGTGAGATTAAGCCCAGCTTCAGGCTCTGTGCTGGGCATGGAGCCTGCTTAAAATTCTCTCTCCCCCTCTGCCCCTCCCACTACCCCCCACCTTGTGGGCACTCTCTTGCTCTCTCAAATACATACATAAATGAGAGAGGACATTTAATTTTCAGTTCAATATGGTAATCCACAATGACAGGTTGAACTCTTATTAATAAAACATCTATTTTCTCAATAAAGTATACAGATGTTTTATTAAATCTACACATAGGAAGGGCTTAAGATTTTTCTGAAACATTTACAACAGATAAAATTTGGCTAGCCTGAAAGATTTCAGACTGTACAGTCACAGTATACACAACCCTCTAGTGTTGATCTTCATTTCTATACACACACAAGTATGTGTCTGACCAAAATCAAACCAAAAACTCCCCCAAAATGAAAAATCTAGCACAAATAAAGTAATTCAGATTCAGTAGTTTAAATACAGTATTTCAGTTACAGTTTGGAGTGTGACTATCACTGTAGAAAAAGGCCTTGATATTAACTACAATTTTAAGCAGATGCTGTATATTCCACATACTAATAAAAATGAAAAAGAAGAGTCTTTTCTACTGTACTCATGCTACATATATCTCAGATTTGAATTATGATGTGATTAACTAGCTTTGCAGTAGCCTTAATATAAAACCAAAGTGTTATCTCATTCAGTTTACTGACCTAAGCATTTTTCATTTTAGTATTATTTTTCTATTAATAGCCAATTACTTCCCCCTTCCAACAACTTACACTACAGGAAGGTTTCAGAATGACAACCTTTTCCCTTTCACTCTTAAGTATTCTATATACTTAAAATAGACCAACTGCAGGAAAAACAATGAGAAATGAAAAATCTCTTGCTGCCCTTAGACGACTGAGCTCTACACTCAAGAAACAACTCTTGAGTTGAGAAATATAAAAAAAAAAAAAAGGGAAGAGGCAATATAAAAACCTCCTAAAATGTAGAAGAAATTAGACTAGTTTAGTTTTAATATCTTCTTTAATAAGACATTACAGCACACAACTGAGCCCCCAGTATGTCAGTTAAACATGGGGATGCAGATCCATAGGAATTAGAATGGAAACAAACGTAATCTTAACCCCATTCCTTTTGGCAATTAATGGAAATACAGAATACAACCGGACCAATTCTCTCTCAGTGTCTCAGATTTTATAAAGTCTTTGAAGACACCATAACGGTTTTATAACGAGCTTTGCTGTGATCTGTTAAAGAATCTTCAAATTTAATAATGAGGATGCTTAAGAATTGTAGTTTTTCCCTTAGAACAAATTTAACTCAAACATAATAAAAAGGGATTGTACTAATAATCCTTATACGAAGTATGAGAATTAATGTCTTATGCAAGATCAATGCAGCTAGTTTCCTATCACTGGGATATAAAGTTAAATATGGTGTCTTCAGCTGCTTATAAAAAAGGGTTAAATACAAGAACAAAAAGCTTTTATTCTGAATTACAGTCAGTAAAAATGAAAAAAAAAAAAAAACAAAAAACAAAAAAAACCCCCAAAACTTGTGAATGGTTTTTAAATGATTTGTTACTAAATGTAAACATACATATGGTCAAAGCGCTTTTAAAAACCTTTAAATTGTAATTTAACCAGAACTTTAATAAATTCCACTACAAGCAATCAGGCAAATTCTAATGTTCTGGTACCAACATATCAGGAAATAACAGATATTAAATCTGAAACTTAGGAAATTAAATACATGAAAAAATGACTATTTTAAAGAAAGAATGTAATAGAAGTTGCTAAGAAACTATCGCCACTGAAGCTTTTCCTTGTAAATATCTTACTTAAAACTTAGTGAAGTCAAACAAGGTGGGCAGAATATGCATAGCCACAAAACAAAGGCAGTGATGAATTACAGCAGAAAGAGGGAATGCATTTTGTAATCCACAGGATCAGACTTGTGGCTCTAAGCAATTACCAGGAAATAGTTGAGTGTTCTTCCTATTATTAACTTTAAAATTTAAACAGTTACAGCAGTTTCACTAGTAAAGTTAATAGCTGACAAAAGCAAATTAGAAGAACCCTAAAATTAGTCTTCCTTAACTGGGTAGGATTTACCTCATCCATCTGAACTAACCCATTTCCCCATCCTCAGAGCCAAAAGAATGTGGAGATTGGCCTATTTTAATCCTTTTCTAGTTCAGACAGAAGTCATATTGTACAGGCTTTGATTTTAGGAACCAGCACAAAGTAAACTCCTAAAATCAACTATTCACTTACAAAGGAAAGGAGGGAGAAGGTTCTGGGAATTAACCCAGCGGCAAGTCATTCCACTCTTCCTGTTAATGAAAATCCATTCATAAAATTGGCCAAAACATTAATAACTTCCAAAAAGTCCTTCAAAAGTTGAGTTTTAACTTCCAATTACTGAACTTTGAATTTTGAAAGAATCTGGTATAATTTATGTAAGATAGAGCTTTACCAGTTTGCATATGATCCATATTTTGTATTCAATGACAGCCTTACTGATTTCATTATGGCATACACTTCAGAACCTAATCTTTCAGAAGGGCTCACTGAAAATCCAACGCATTAGGAATTTATCAGTCATCGACAGGGTATTCCTGGCTGGCAGCTATGGCCAGGTCATATGGCAAGTTGAAATATTCCAACCTCAAACAAAGGAAACAATCAGAGGGGTAAATGACACATGATGGTAATATACTAAGGCAGCAGGTAAGTCATTCTTCACCTAGATCAACAGCTGCCAATAAAACTGTATGAATGAGTCTGTTCTAGTTTAGCTAATGAACCTGCCACTGAACTGAGAGGGAGGTAAGAATTGCGCCTGCAATTCTAGTTGACGAATTCATTAGATTTTCATAAGGCAAATAATGTGGAAAGTTAGAACAGAATTTCTAAAACCATTTATCCTGTGATGTTGTAAAATCAAATACTACTTTATTAAATGAGTTATTTTACACAATATGAACATCAATATAATTACAATTGTAAAAAAATTTTTTATAACAAGGATGGACTGATTTTCAGATTTCCAAATCAGAGTCAACTGTACATTTACACAGAATTGTCTTTGCATGAAGCCCAAAAGGGAACAGCATAAAAATGAGTGTTTCTGTAGCCCCTTTATTTTTGCTGATCAACAGTTTGTTAGAAAAGCAGCTGCAGGTTTGTTACCTAAGTTCTGAGACAGTAGAAGAGTCAAAGGTGTCATGAATTCACCTATAAGACATAAATGAAATTTGCAGTGAATGTAAGCATTGCACAAATACAACTTACATGCATTTCAAATGTCTAAGAAAAATGCACGACATGCATAAGCTATCAAGTTAGCCTGACAGATCTGTCAATGATTTTATAAACAAATCTTTGATGAATTTACTTTAAAAAGAAATAATCGTCTCACACCATCACCACCTTAGAGAAAACAAAAAACAGAAAACCAACCACACAGATTATTTTCAAGCAACTCTCAAGTTTACACAGTGTGTGCCTCCATTCACCATGTGTCCTAATGCACTCAGAAGCTCTGTCAGACACTGGAAATAAAATACCTGCACCAAGGCACTCAGGAACACTGTTCTGCATCACTTCTGGAAGCAAGACCCTCAAATGCCTTTGTAATAGTTATTTTCTTTAAGCTGGTAAGTCTCTTCCATTCTTGGACCAGAGTTGGCCAGCATCACCTCATCCCCCCATGTTGGGCTACAGTAGTAAAAACTTGGGTGTTTCAAAGGCATTGAGATGATCTGTTTTGGGGAAATGGGCTTTTAACAATTGTAAAGGGAAACATTAACTTAAAAAGGGGAAGCAATAAAATCTCAGCTGGAAAGTACACATTAATTTCACAGTCACAGAAGATAATTTTGCTCTTGTGTACAACCTTGACATTAACAAAGGAAAAGACAAAAGGTCAATTACCTGTAAACAACTTTATGCCTGAACATCAGCCAATTCTGGAGGAAGTGGAGTCTTAGGATGCTTGCTTTCAAAGTGCTGCTTGAAGGTCTTAGGGTCTGGCATTTGTGTCTAATTTAAAAAAATGTGGAAAAAAGAGACTTTATTCATGAAATAAAAATGTGTTAACTTTTCAAATCCCGAACCGGCTCAGGAGAGACAATTATCTCAAAACACTTTCAAGTTCCTGCAACTAGTGGCTGGCATATGAAAAAGGACCTTGCAACAAAGAGATTCCTAATATATCACCATATTTCACATACAGAGAAAAGGGTGGGTCACAGAATGAAGTATTCTGCTTGTTTGATTAACAGCAAACAGGTAACATTTACTTAACATGTTATGCTAAGCAGGTTACCTGAATTCTCATAGAACCTTCCTACAGTAATCCTAAATTAGTTCCTACTATCCTTCCTCATTTCACAGGATAAGGAAACTAAAACCTAGAGGGTAATTTGCCCAAGACCTGTTTTAACCTAGTACTAGTACTTCAGTTCTCAAATGCTACATTATACCAACTTCCCTAGGCAAGGACCTTCAATTATTTATTCTTTTGCCCATTCGATTAAACAAAACATGAAATAAAAGTTTTTGCTATTTTGTTCAACCACTCTAGTACTTTGTTAGGTCAAAGTATTTCTTCATCAGTAATTTAATGAAATTTACTTTTACCCTGCTTCTTTCCAAACAGAATCTAAAGTTGCTTGATTTCATTATTTTGAGTGTATCAAAGCTCAGTATGAACTAAATATTTAATGTAATAGATTTCCTCTCTTAATGAAGAACTTTTATGTAGTCAGGAACTTCTATTTCATCAGTAATGCCTTCACATGATGAACTTGTCTTACTGAGATCCCTTCCTACAACCCTACCCAGGTGTAGAGCTTTGGGAAAAAATACATTATTTATACATATGGTATATATATGCATATGTATTTGACCAACCTCGCTATGTATTTTTTCCTTTGGGACTTCTATTCACTAACTTCAAGGGTGCTGAGATTAAACAAAAAAGCAAGAAAGAGACTCTGGCTTGGAATTTAAGAAAAACTTTTTTTTTTTTTTTTATTTTATTTATTGAGAGAGCAAGCGAGCAAGAGAGAGCACAAGCAGGGTGTGGGGGGCAGAGGGAGAGGCAGACTCCCCGCTGAGCAGGGAGCCCAAAACAGTGCTCAATTCCAAGACCCCGAGATCATGACCTGAGCAGAAGGCAGACGCTTAACCGACTGAGCCACTCAGGTGCCCCAAGAAAAACTTCCTTGAAAGGCAGTGTGATATGAAAGGCAGAGGTGGGCTCTGGAACTTGACTGCCGGGGTTCAGATCCCAGCTCTTCTCTGTACTAGCTGAAGCACCTTGCACAAGTTATTTAATCCCCATGACTCAGTTTACTCTCCTGTAAAATGGGAATAACAAAAGTCCTTTATCTCAGGGTGGTTGTGTGGATTAATGGGCTCATACATGTAAAACACCTGATAAGCACTCAATAGTAGTTGTTAACGGCTATTCTTCAAATCTAACAAAACACATTAGTTCTAGGAAAAGCCCTCAATGTAAATATACTCCATATAGTTTTACAGACATCCCACTACAAATTTAGTGAAGAAAAAAGTCAACTCATAACCAGAGATATGTTCACTTGTATCCTGCATAGCTGTAAACCAAGAATGTAGATATTTCCTTACAAAGTTCAAAGTGCAGTATCTGCCGTGAAGAAGACATCTTTTTTCTAAATGAGGAAAGGGACTTTGCTTTGTTCACTCCCTTTCCCTGACACCTAGAGAACTATGCCTGGCCACAGGAGCCATTCACAAAATTTTTGTTGAAGAGACAAGTGAAGATGGACACCTAAAAGAACCAGCTCGCCAATCTACTATTTTGCCATAGTTGCAAAATTGTAACCTATATAAACCAATGTCTACGGAAAGAACTGTCCACAGGAAAACTATGTCTTTCAATCCCCCTTACCCTACAAACAGTGCAGGTATATATTAAGGCAGCTTTGGCAGCAGCCTTTTGGTCATGTCCTTGTTTCTTCTTTTGTCCAGCTTGCTTTTTGGCATTTTTCTGCTGAGACTGAATCTTCTGCTGTCCACGAGCCATATCTAAAAACAGAAGTTGAGGCATTAGAGTGATTAATACAGAGTAACCTAAGTATGGTAACGCTCTCGGACTTGAAGACTTAAGTTTTATAGAGGTGTCTATCAAAATGTGTGGGTTTTTAAGTTCTTGCATACAATGCTACTAGAGAATAAGTTGGTACAACCACTGTGGGAAACTGGTAGTTGTCTACTCTACAACCTACAATTCCACTCTCAGTATATATCTAACAGAAATACAAATGTACATATACATCCAAAGACAGTACAAGAAAGTTCAGAGCACCTGTTACCAAAACTGGAAACAATCCAAATGCCAGTTACTAGTAAAATGGATACATAACTTGTGGTATATTTAGACAATGGAATACTATGCTGTATTCAAAAAGAAACTATTGTTACAAGTAACAACATGGTTGTATCCAGTGTTAAGGGAAAGAAGCCAGATACAAAAAATATAGGTTGTATAAAGTTTAAAACAGGCAAAGCTAATCTAGGAGGTAGTGACTGGGGAAAAAAGGGCATGAGGGAGGATTTATGGGGTGGTGGTATGTTCTATATCTTGATCTGGGTAATGCTTATACAGATGTGTTCACTTTTAAAAATTCATCGAGCTGTACCCCTGAGATTTGTGCACTCTGCTATATATAATCTTCAAAAATATACCAGAAAAGCTTAGTGCCTTTCCCCAAGCATTTGCTTGATCACTTTGCAAAGGTACTTTCCCTTTCCAGTATTCGCTGTTGTGAATTAAGATTTTTACAACTTTAAGAGAAATAAGGGCTGTCATCTAAAGCTTCTGGAGATCCTAAGAGCAATGGGAACTGTTCTCTTAAATACTCAGGTTCCATAAAACTAGTGTGCTATCCTAAATCTTCCTTAAAAAATGGTCTTTGCAGGATTGCTGAAGAAATTAACAAATAAAATTAAATTAGTTTTCAGTTGAGAGAACAAACCTTGTAAAAAAGGTAAAGATGCCTTTACAAAAATGAAAGGTACCACTTTTTACTGATAGTCTGAAATGAAGCTAAATGGGTTAAAAATAATTAAGTTACTGAAAAAGTTGCTTTTACTTCTGCATTAAAATTAAAGTCTTCTCAAACCAAAAAACAGACTCTTAACTATAGAGGACTGATGATTCCCAGGGGGTAGGTGGGTGAAATAGGGGGTGGGGATTGAAGAGTACACTTATCATGATGAGCACTGAGTATGTATAGAACTGTTGAATCGCTACATTGTACACCTGAAACTAATATAACATTGCATGTTAAACTACACTTGAATTAAAATAAAATTTAAAAAATTAAAGTCTTCTATCAGACAACACGAGTTAAACCTGCTCATGAAGAGTCTATGGGCCCCAACTGCTTTTTAAATATATTGAAACTGGGTCCTAAGTAGAATTCCTATATATACCTTTGACCAGAACTGCAATTAGTTTTAAACTTTTTTTTTTTTTTAAGATTTTATTTATTTGACAGAGAGAGTGAAAGAGCACAAGCAAGGGGAGCAGCAGAGGGAGAGAAAGAAGCAGGCCCCCTTCGGAGCAGGGAGCCTGATGCGGGGACTCGATCCCAGGACCCTGGGATCATGACCCGAGCCGAAGGCAGATGCTTAACCATCTGAGCCACCCTGGCGCCCTAAGTTTTAAACTTTTAAATCATTGCAGGATATGAACATAATATGGATGTAGATCACCTTCACCAGAAAATAGGGCTGGCTTTTTTCTGACTGGAACCCTAATCAGTTAATGGATATAAAGTCAAAGCCTGTTATAGAAACATATGAGCCTCTCCCAAAAAGAAAAAGGGTCCTGACAAAATAAATACACTGCTTGGACAAATTCCCCACTAGTATTTAACACAGAATAAAACACAGAAGAGGATCAATGCTTTTTTAAGAAGCTAGTTGAATATTTTAACAAACTACAAAAATTCTTAGTATGCTAGCCTAGTATATTCGCAAATAATAGTAAATGTTACCAGATGTATTAGTCCTTGAAAACTAAACTTCCATTTTAGTTTTTATAAAGCCAAATCTTTATTAATGCCAAGCCAAATGGTATGATTCTTTTTAAATGTATATTTAGGTACAAATGTTACGGCAAGCATACGGAACCTATTCCCACAGAAACAGATTTGGATACTTAAGTATGATCTGGATGATAACAGGTATTCAATCTTTACGTATCCCAATATTTTATAACATCTTTTATCAGTACCTTATGTGAGAATAGTTTAGTCCTCTCATGCTTCTGAGCTCTTCTACACAATGTCTGCTACGCATGCTAACACTGATTTTGTGGGTAACCTCAATTATTTTATGCCAATTCCAGAAGTATCTTTGATAATTACAAGATATTAACTATTTCAATACCATTTTCATGCAGTGATCTGTACAATGTAATGAGATGCACAACATTATTTTTAACTTTTCCATTTAGGGCTTCTCCTAAAATATAACATTACACAATACATTTAACCCATTTTCCATTGTCATCTAACAGTAACAAAACCATAAAAGCTTTAATAAGTAAAGACTGTGGTCGCTTATTTTTAAAACAAAACTTAACACCCGGTAAAGGAAATCGAATCAACAGTCTAAACGCATGGGGTAGGCCCCCAACTTCTAACAACTCCCTGCATTGATTTCCTTTCTGAAAGCAGAAATGCAAACGAACAAGCCACCTGCTTTTGGACAGCTCAACTTTGGGACTGCTCTCAAGCCAATCGAATTTTCTACAAAATCTTAAGCACAACTTCTTAATTACACACGACAAACTGAGGGCCAACAAGTCATTTACAAATACCTTAAACGCAGGTTTTTAATTTAACTCTTATTTAGTGTGGTTTTCCGAGAGGGATGCAAAGAGGGAAGTAGAACGAATAAAGAGTTCTTCTAAAATGAAGAGCTCTTACAGGAGGCAACAAGTAAGCATTGCCCCCCAAAGATCCTCTTAAAACCAAAAACAACTGAGTAAGAAAAGATTTGGGATCCAGGAAGTAGGATCATTCTCCATAACCATATGAAACGAGGAGGCCAGGCAGTGATCAACATCCTGACCCTAGCTTTTAACTACATCCTTTCAGGGAGGGAAGAGGAAAGCACCAGGAGTAAGATCTATTTCACCCAACACATGACCGACCCCAGCTGCAGCCCGGCCCACCTGCCTTCCCCGCCGGCCTCTCCCGCGTCGGGCAGCCCCTTCCTCGGTCCGGCCACACAGCCCCCACCGACCCGCCACTCCTCACAGACCCCGGACCGAGACGCGGCTCCCAGAGGCTTTGGCTGCCCCAACCCCGGCCCCTTCGGCCACGGGGAACCCGGGCCTCGAGAAACCGGCCAGCTGCCGTCGCCAAGGGGTAAGGTTACCGCTCCGCGCGGCAGCCGCGGGCGGCCTGCAACCCGGCCACCTGCAGGGCCTGGCAGGCGCCCGAGCTCTCCCTCCTGCCCGCGGCCCGCGCCGGGACAGGACGGGCCCGGCCGCCGCCTGGGAGGCGGGGAGGCCGGCGGCCCCTCGCGACCCGCGGCGACCCCGCCGCCAGGCCCCCACCCCGACTCCCGGACGTCCTGCGGCGTCAGCGCCGCCCCCACAGCCGCTCACCCGGGCTGGGACAGTCTTGCGTCGGAGAGACCGCGCAGCGCGAGAGGGCCGGGGGAGGTGGCAGGAGGGAGAGGAAGGGGGAGAGCGCCCAGCACCGCTTCGGCCTCCTCCACCCGCCAAAGAGGGGAAAGAGGAGAGCACAACAGCCCGCGCCTCGCACCCGCCGCCGCCGCCGCCGCCGCGCGCGCCCGCCGCCGCCTCAGCCTCGGGGGAGGCCACTATGCTCGTGCCCGCGCACGCCGCGCAGCTCTCCCAGTCGCCCCAGCGCCCGCCTGCTCCTCGCCGCCCACGCGCCTTCCTGCTGCGGCCGCCTCCCGCGCTCCTCCCCTGCTCGCACGCCTGCGCCCTTTCCGGTCGCGCCGGCCAATGGCAGTGCGCCCCTATTACATAAGCGCCAGGGGGCGGGGCCTGGCGGCGACGGCGGCCCCTTAGAGACGGGAACCGCAGGGGACGTCGCCCTCTGTCCCTGGCGCCCCTCTCTTCCCGCGTGCTCTAGCTAGGCGGCTTCTGCCGGCCCTGGGAGCCGCGTGATCCCGGTGCTGCTGGGTGACCGCCCGCGGCGTGTTTCACAAGTCGCTTGCTGGCTCACTCACTCGGGCGGCGGTCCGGCCTCGGCCCCCGCGTTCCTTCTCACTCGCCTCCCGCCTCGCCGGCGCCTTCCTATGCAGCGGCCCGGGGACGGGCCCGGAGAGGTGCGCCAGCGCCGCGGCGGCGTGGGGCACCGGGGAGCCCGCCACCCGGACGCACCACCACCGCCGCCCCTGCCCTTGCCCCCAGTGCGGCCAGCGGGCCCAGTGGACCCTAATAGGGACGCGCAGCTTTTGTTCTTTCACCGGTCAACCCCCAATCTCGTTCCCACGGAAACTCCGGTTATTTTTACCAATCTGGGGTTTTTAGTGAGTTCAAGATTCCAGCCTGTCTCAGTGTTGCTGGCTAGAGTACCCCGACCGCTTTAGCTGAATACTTACAATATACAGAGTTGCTAACATTTGGGAAATGGTTAAGTTGATTTTTTTTTTTTTTTCCTGGTCTCTCTTGATTTACAGGCCATGACCGCCAACTTCCAATTGCGATTGGGGCGCCTGGGTGGCTCAGTGGTTGGACGTCTGCCTTCGGCTCAGGTCAAAAAAAAAACCCAAAACCCAAAACGATTGCGATTGTAATCTGATTATCTGGAAATGGCATTTTAGACATTGGCTTTATTCTATTTCTCTCCTGCCCCCTCCCCCACCACACACATTGGTTTCTAATTAGATTTATTAGTAACAAGGAAAAGGGAAGCTTTTGCATTTGATGTTCTCAACCTTGCGGGAAGCGTCCACGCTCCCGCTTGCCTGTCAGTGCCCAGGAGAAGCTAGTTTAATATAAAACATCCCAAGTTAGCGGGACATAGATATTACAGCATTGTTTAGAATAACTGGGAAGGAGTTAGTGGCTTGTCGCATTTGGGTGGCATACAGTGATCTGGTTAAGTCTTTCCTTATCCTCATTTCAGCCTCGTTTACCTTTCACACCTCTCCCATACTGCAGTTTTAAATTATATGTTTAAATTTTATTGATCTCTCCAATATTGAGTTGCAAGCTCATTTTCATCACTGTATTTCCAGTGTCTAGCAGTGTGCTAAACATTGTAGGCACTGATTAAATGGATATTGACCAAATGAACTGGAGTTATCTAAAGAAATCAAAACTTTTGACATATCATGAAACTCTAGCTTAGCCAATAGTCACCATAACCATAATAACTGTATTAACCTGGCTAATAGGGGTATGAGGTACTCAGAGAGTCTAGACACAGGAAATCCAACGAGCTCTGTTTGTCTAGCCATGAATCAGCGTGGGCAGTGGAAAGGGACAGAGAAATTTGGTGGGCTGAGGTAAGTCTTAACTGGAGAGGTGATTTTTGCTTTCAAGTGATATTACTATGCCTCTTGTTACCGAGGCCTAGGTAAAAATATCCATTTAAGCCAGTGTTTCTTAAAATTCTGCATTATACCACCTTTGAGAATTTGACAAAGCTAAGGACTTTGCCCCTGGAAAGTTCATATATATAAAAACTTACCTCCGGGGCACCTGGGTGGCTCAGTCATTAAGCGTCTGCCTTCGGCTCAGGTCATGATCTCAGGGTCCTGGGATCGAGCCCCACATCGGGCTCCCTGCTCAGCAGGAAGCCTGCTTCTCCCTCTCCCACTCCCCCTGCTTGTGTTCCCTCTCTCACCGTGTCTCTCTCTGTCAAATAAATAAATAAAAGTCTTTATTAAAAAAAAGCAAAAAACTTAACCTCCGTTGGCAGTTTCTCAACCTTGGCCCTACTGACGCTTTGCGCTAGATTGTTGTTATGGGGGCCTGTCCTAGGGATTGTAGGATGTTTGGCAACATCTCTGTCCTGTACCCTTTTGATGTCAGTAACTCTCTATCTCCAGTTGTGACAAACAAAAAATGTCTCCATACCTTTCCAAATGTCCTCTGGGGGTCAAAATCTGCCCTGTTTGAAAACTGCTGCCTAGAGGATATGGTATGATGATAACTTTATATGTTGGTTAGGGCATTTGAAATACGAAGGGAAAAAAGAAATGGGTAAGATTCAGCATCTGAGATGAAAGGCGGATGAATTAGCATTACTACCAGCTGGTGTCCTACTTATTCTATAGAAATGTGACAGCAAATGGGATATGAACGCCTTAGAAGGATTTTTATACACATTGCTGGTTTTAATTGTGAATGCTGCAGTATTTCTACTGATTGGTTCTCTTCTACCTTTTTTTTTTAAGATTTTATTTATTTATTTGACAGAAAGAGACAGTGAGAGAGGGAACACAAGCAGGGGGAGGGGGAGAGGGAGAAGCAGGCTTCCCGCCGAGCAGGGAGCCCGATGTGGGGCTCGATCCCAGGACCCTGGCATCATGACCTGAGCCGGAGGCAGACGCTTAATGACTGAGCCACCCAGGTGCCCCGGTTCTCTTCTACCTTTAGACAATTACTTTAGGTTAATATGCAATAGGCATGTGCCTGTTTTCAAACCAAAATCAACATCAGATTAAAATGCTTCTCTGAAGACCTGAAAGATTTATTTTTTTGTATTCATGTTTGATTTTCAGGGGTGAAAGAGCTGAATCAATATATTATTTTTCAAATGACCAGATTATTCTGAATAATTTTCCCCAATTTATCTGTGGCATGTAGGTTAATATCTAAATATAGTAAAGTGCTTAGCTTAGAGGTTCATTAGAGTGTAAAAGAGGCAAGGTCCTGGCCCTATAGGTCCTTCCATCTCGTGACACATAATAACAGCAATAATGACAACAACAAACTCAAAACAAAAATGTTTCCTTTTCTAGCTCTTATTCCTATAATCAACTTCTTGTTGCAATTTTTCAGGGCTGCAACCTGGAATATCTTGTTTTCTCTACACTGTTTCCCCAAAGAAATCTCATTGACTCTTGTGGCTTTAAATAATGAACTTCAGATGACCCTACATCTATCTACTAGTTCAACCCTCTCTTCTGATTTCTAAATTGATATATCCAAGTGCCTATTTTCCATTTCCACTTTAATGTTTTATAGACATTTCACATTTAATACCATATGGTATTGAATCAAAGAAGCTATTGATTGTAAGTCACGTTTATCTCCACCAAGATAAAAAAAAACTACTGCCACTTGAACTATGGCATAATACTAAGATACCCTTGATTGTACAATACATCTCAATTTCAGAGATTTTAAAATCAGTTTTTAAAATATTGCAATTTAGGGCGCCTGGGTGGCTCAGTTGGTTGGGCGACTGCCTTCGGCTCAGGTCATGATCCTGGAGTCCCGGGATCGAGTCCCGCATCGGGCTCCCTGCTGGGCAGGGAGTCTGCTGCTCCCTCTCCGGCTCCCCCCTCTTGTGCTCTCTCTCTCTCTCTCTCACTCTCTCTCTCAAATAAATAAATAAAATCTTTTTTAAAAAATAAATAAATAAATAAATAAAATATTGCAATTTATTAGAATGGCATCAAAAAGAATAAAATAGTTAGGAATAAATTTACAAAAAAAGTGCAAAACTTATATTCTGAATGCTACAAAACATTGTTGAAAAAATTTAAAGAAAACCTAAATAAATTGAAAGACATTCCATGTTCATGGATCAAAAAATTTAATATTATAAAACTGGCAATATATCCTAATTTTATCTGTAGATTCAGTGCTTCCCCTATCAAAATCTCAGCTGTCATTTTTGCATAAATCAACAAGCTTATTCTGAAAACCACTGGGAAATTCCAAGGAACCCAAATGTGGTAAAATAAGAAAATATTTGGTCTTTGACCCCATTCCTGGCACAAAGCTCCTAAAACCCTTGGAATTTCCTGAGTGATAGGAGTGTCTTTTGTCATTCATAAGGAGCTCCTTTTGAGCATACCTGAATTTATGCTAATAAGGTGGCTTAGGGTGGGGCCCCTAGATGGTGTCAGGATAGGAGTCCTCACCAGATAGACAGGTGATTAGAGAATTAAAACTTTTCAGCCTTAATTACCAACCTCTGGGGAGGCAAGGAGGAGGGGGCTGGAGATTAAGCTCTATAAAAACTATTGAGCAAAATTTGATGAGCTTCCACATGCTGGGAAGGTGGCATACCCCAGTTCCATGGGGATAGAAGCTCCTGCCTTTGGGACCCCTCTGAACTTTGGCGTATGTTCCTCCTCATCAGGCTGCACATCTGCATCCTTTATAATATCTTTTACAATAACAGTTTAAACATAAGTACATGTTTCTCTGAGTTTTGTGAACTGTTCTAGCGAATTAATCAAACCTAAGGAAGTGATCATGGGAACCTCTGACTTATAGCAGGTTAATCAGAAGCACAGGTAATGACCTGAACTTGCTACTGACATCTGAAGAGGAATAGGGGGGCAGTCTTATAGGACTGAGCTCTTAACCTGTAGGACCTGATGCTATCCCCAGGTAGACAGTAAATTGTAGAACACCTAGCTGGTGTTGCAAAATTGTTTGATGTTTGGAAAACCTACATATCTGGTGTCAGAAGGGAAGTAGTGTTGTAGTGAAGTTTTGAGAGTAGAGGAGACCCAGGGAGGAGGAGTCTGTTTTTTTCCTTACGTCAGAATAGCCAAAACAATGTTAAAAAGAGGAACAAAGTTGGAGGACTTAACTTCCCAATTTCAAAACTTGCTATAAAGCTATAGTAATTAAGACTGTGGTAACTGGCATAAGAACAGCCATGTAGATCAATGGGATAGAACTGAGAACCCAGAAGTAAATATTCACATTGATTTTAACACAGATGCCAAGAAAAGTCAACAGGGAAGGAGTAGTCCTTTCAACAAATGGTGCTGCAACAATGGATATCCACATGCAAAAGAATGAAATTGGATCCCTACCTCATGCCTTTTACAAAAATTAATCAAAATGGATTACAGACCTAAATGTAGATGCTAAAAGTATAAGATTCTTAGAAGAAAATACAGGAATAAATCTGCATGACCTGGAGTTAAGCAAAGCCTTCTTAGATGTGATACCAAAAGCATTCATAACAAAAGAAGTGACCCAGGGGTGCCTGGGTAGCTCAGTCGGTTAATGTCCAACTCTTGTTTCAACCCAGGTCATGATCTCAGGGCTGTGGGATCAAGCTCTGCTTCGGACTGGGCTCCGTGCTGGGTGTGGAGCCTGCTTTGGATTCTTTCCCTCTCCTTCTGCCCCTCCCCCCATCTCTGAAGAGAAAAAAAAAAAAAAGAAAGAACCCATTTAGACTAGATATTTCTTTAAAGAAGACATAAAAATGGCCAATGCATACAAGGAAAGATGCTACCATTATTAGCCCTCAGGGAAATGCAAATAAAAATACTGAGACAGTACTTCACACCTACTAAGTTGGCTAAAATAAAAAAGACAGGTATTAAGTGTTGGAGTGGATGTAGAGAAAATGGACCCCCCCATACTTGCTGGTGGCAATGTGAAATGGTGTAGCCTCTTTGGGAAACATTCCCTCCAATTCTCCCAGCCCTAGGCAGTTCCTCAAAAGTTTAAATACAGAGTTACCATATTACCTAGGAATTCCTATACTAAGTCTATATCCATGAGAAATGAAAACATACATCCACACAAAAACTTGTAAATGAATGCTCCAAACAGCATTTTGGCTATTCATAATAGCCAAAAAGAAGAAACAACCCAAATTTTCATCAACTGATGAGTTGATAAATAAAAGTGGTATATCCATAAAATGGAATATTATTCAGACATAAAAAGGCATGAAGCACTGAGACATGCTACAACATGGACAAATCTTGAAAACATTATGCTAAGTGAAAGAAACTAGGCACAAATGACCACAAATTATATGATGATTTGATTTATATGAAATGTCCAAAATTGGCAAGTCTATAAAGATGAAGTAGATTAGTGGTTGCCTAGGGCTGGGAGAATTGGAGGGAAATGGGGAGTGCCTGGTAATGGGCATGGGCTTTCTTTTGGGATGATGAAAATGTTTTAAAATTGACTGTGGTGATGATTGCACAACTCCAAATATACCGAAAACCACTGAATTGTGCACTTTAAATGAGTGATTTGTATCTTATGTGAATTATATCTCAATAAAGCTGTTACATTTTTTAAAAAGTGATTTTGAATAACAAAAACTGGAATGTCCAATATTCTATCCACTGCCATGCCCAAATCTCCTTCCATCCACTTCATCCCACCGCTGTAAAGGCACTGCCACCCACTGGAATAACCATTTCAAAACGCTGTTGTTAGCTCTGATACTTCTCATCCTTTATCCCCCATTTCCAATCTATTGCCAAGTCATGTTGACTCTATTCCAGAATATATATTGATTCTGTCCACTTTTCACCATCTGCGCCACCACTGGTCTAGTCCAAGTCATTATCTTTCACATGGTTTGTCTGGAGCAATTAACCTACCAGGAAACGGAGAACTTCTCCAGCTCCCCTTTAGTACAATTACTTCTAGGCAATCATAATGATCTTTTAAAAAGACAGATCTGGGGGCGCCTGGGTGGCTCGGTCGGTTAAGTGTCTGCCTTCGGCTCAGGTCATGATCCCAGGGTCCTGGGATCGAGCCCCGCATTGGGCTCCCTGCTCAGTGGAGAGCCTGCTTTTCCCTCTCCCACTCCCCCTGCTTGTGTTCCCTCTCTTCCTGTCTCTCTCTCTGTCAAAAATAAATAAATAAAATCCTTAAAAAAAAAAAAAAAAAAGGCAGATCTGCTCAGGATACTTTCATGCTTAAAACCCTTCCCTGGCCATTCATGGCACACAGAATGAGATCCAGTCTTCTTGTCACGATACACCAAGCCTTGTGTGGGCTCCTGAAATTCTTTTCTCTTGCTGTGCTGCAGCTCAGTGGTCTTTCAGTTCCTCAAGCTGACAAGCTCTTCCCTACCATGGGGCTGTGCTCTATGCCCTTCCCTCTCTTGTATGGGCCTGCTCTCCCTTCCAGTATGGCTACTTTCTATTCCCTCTTCAAATTCCAGCTGAAATATCACATTCTCAGAGAAGCCTTCCTACCTTGAGCTCCCATCTAAATGAAGATTCCTCTGGGGGGTGCCTGGCTGGCTCAGTCAGTAGAGCATGTGACTCTTGATCTCAGGGTTGTAAGTTCAAGCTCCACGTTGGGTGTAGAGATTACTTAAAAATAAAGAATCTTAAAAAAAAATAAGAATAAATAAATGAGGATTCCTCTGTGTGGAGAAAAAATAATCTTTGTACACTGTTGGTGGGAATGTAAAGTGGTGCAGCCACTGTGGAAAACAGTATGGCGGTTCCTCAAAAACTTAAAAATGGAACAACCTATGATCCAGTATTGGGTATTGTATATACCCTCTATGGGGTATTTACCCAAAGGTATATAAATAAAAGGGTATACCCTCTATTGGGTATTTACTCAAAGAAAACAAAAACACTAATTCAAAAAGGTATATGCATCACTATGTTTATTACAACATTATTTACAATAGCTAAGGTATGGAAGGGACCTAAGTGTCCATTGATAGACAAATGGATAAGGAAGATGTGGTACACACACACACACACACACACACACACACACATGCAGGAGTATTACACAGCCATGAAAACATGAGATCATGGCTTTTGAGACAACATGGATAGACCTAGAGGATATTATGCTAAGTGAAATACTTCAGGCTGAGAAAGACAAATACCACATGATTTCCCTCGTATGTGGAATCTAAAACAAAAACAATTGATTAAACAAAGAAGAAGCAAAATCATACCTGCAAATACAAAATAAACTGATGGTTGCCAGAGGGGAGGGAGAATGGCAAGATGTGCAAAATGGGTGAAGGGGAGAGGGAGATACAGGCTTCCAGTTATGGAATGAATAAGTTATGGGAATAAAAGGCACACCATAGGGAATATAGTCAATAATACTGTAATAGCAAGATATGGTGACAGATGGTGGCTACACATGTGGTGAATATAGCATAATGTATAAACTTGAATGTAGTATAATGTATAAACTTTTGAATCACTATGTTGTACATCTGAAACTGATGTAACATTGTGTGTCAACTATACTAAAAAAAGAAAAAGAAAAAAGAAACACAAATGCAAAAGGCAATTCTAAGAAAGGGGAAAAATTTATACCATCTACTAGGTTCATAAAAGTAAAAACATTTAATAGCAAAGAATAGGAAAGCTATAATAGGGGTGGGTGTAGAACAGTATTTAAATGGGTACCATCAAGATTATTTGTTCCTTTAAGGGTGGCTAATGAATGCAGAAAAACCTTCAGGTACTTACTTTTGAAAAATAGCTTTGTTGAGGTATAACTGACATACAATAAACTGAATGTATTTAAAGTGTTAATAAATAAACAAATAAATAAGAATTCCCCTGGTTTAGTGCTCTTGTAGCACCCTGTACTTTTCATTCTTAGTGCTTATCATGCTATGTAGTTTATTGTAAATATAGAGATCATATACATAAACACATGTATATACATATACAATTATATGTAGATGTGTATATATATATGTTTGTGGAATGTATATGTATATATGTACATTTCTCGTTTCCATTTGATTTTTTTAAAGATTTTATTTATTTATTTGACAGAGAGAGCGAGCATGCACAAGTAGGCAGAATGGCAGGGAGAGGGAGAGGGAGAAGCAGGCTCCCCACTGAGCAGAGAGCCAGGAACCTGGGATCATGACCTGAACTGAAGGCAGATGCTTAACCAAACCACCCAGGTGCCCCCCGTTTTTTTCTTTTATTTATTTATTTGAGAGAGAGGGCATGCACAGAGGGAAAGGGAGAAGCAGACTCCCCACTGAGCAGGGAGCCCAACTTGGGGCTTGATCCCAGGACCCTGGGATCATGACCTGAGCCAAAGGCAGATGCTTAACCGACTGAGCCACCCAGGCGCCCTTTCCATTTGACTTCTAAAACAATGATATGTAACGCTTACATAATGCCTACTATCTACCAGGTACTGTTACATGTAGTTTACACATTTTCGTTCATTTAATGCTCTCGGTGATTCTTAGGTAACTGAGTACAAAATTGTTAAGTAAGTTACCCATGATTACACGGCTAGTAAATGGAAAAGATTTGACCCCTGGCAGTCTGGTTCCGGAGACCGGGCTGACTGTCCTACAACATAGTGGTGGGTGCTATAGCTCTTTTTGTCAGCCCAGTGTAGCCGGCATTGAGCATAGTGCTTGGCATGGTATAGGCATCCCCTAAACACTTGTTGAATGACTATATGCCTGAGTGATTCCTCCATACTAGGTTAGGAGTCCTCCTAAGTATCACAGAGCATGCTGTAATAGCATTTACATAGTGATAATAACATAAATATGGATCTAACCACAATTATAACTGCAAATATAACTTAATTGGGAGGATGGGGGGAATGATAAGTCTATGCATGGTGGGGCCACAGGGGGTGGGAGGAGCGCTGAAAAAAGAGAGCTAAGTTCTCACTTGCCACAGTGGGAAATCCCTAGAGAATGCCTAAAACTGGGAAAAACCTTCAAGAAATCATAGTGTGTTACTTAGAGGTATAGAGATAAACACTGAAAGAACTGACTAAAGGAATTGTATATAGCTGTGGCTGAAAAGAGAGAATTTGGCAGGCAGGAAACTGCTGTTTTTCATGACTAGTCTTGTAGGACTAGTAGTACGTCTTAACTATGAGCATGCATTCCTGTGATAAAACAAAAACACAATGAACAGAATGGTTTGGACTTCTAGTAATTTTCGAACCATGTTTGTGTCCAGGCAGTATGTATGTCTTCATAGTGCTCGGTGCTTCTGGAAGATGGATGAACAATTCCAGGTATTATAATAAGGTATCGTTAGCATCTCCCTGCATTAGTCTCTACTTTTTTATTCCAGGTAAGGACATGCCTCGGGTTCCACCATTCCATTTTTCTAGTTCTCTGCATACCATCCTTTGTCTTTAGACCCTCAGGCAGCTGAATGAGTTAGGGAGAAGAGTGTACCCAAATTGAATGTGCATATCCTTGTTGCCTTTACATCATTACTCTTAAGCAGGTGGAAACACCAAAAGAAAACAAAAATCAAGAACGGAGTGTTTCACTCTTCCCCAGACAGGAATTCATACAGGTGTCTTTTGGGTGAGGGCCTTTGCCTTGATTTTAACCGTAAAGCTCTCTTGGTCTAGTTGATGGTTTTGATTTTGTCAGAAGTCTGCTGACTGCACGGTGATGGCAGGCTGGTCCCCTACAGAGAAATCTGTCCTGAAAATGACTCCTGTAGTCTTCCCTGACTTCTGCCGATCTGCAGAGACGTTTTTCTCATGTCTCCCCTTTGAACCATTACTTCGGAGGAGAGAAGACAAGAAAAAAGCATTGAGTTGCACTCTGAAATTTAACCACTTTTTGGCTGAGTTTGGTTATTAATGCTTTTAATTACATGTGTAATTATATTCTATGTTTGATTTTAATAGTAGTTAAGCCATTAAGACTCAGAAGAATTTTTAATGACTGATTCCCTAGATATAAAATGAAAGAGTTAGTTTGAGTGACTTTCCAGACCCCTTCTAGTCCTTGAACTTCTATGACTTGATGACTCAACATGAACTTCATGGTCTTTTAAAAGAACTCTATTTATGAAAGGCAGAATAAAAATCACCCAAAACTCCATCCAAGTGGAAATTTGAAACAAAGGGTGCTTACTATTTACACAGAAAATGAAAATGTAATTTCTGTGTACTATAGGAAAGCACTAAGTGTTTGAGGGATGAGTGGAAAATAGCACAAAAGAAGAAGTACTGGTTTGAAACTTCTGTCACTGGGTTCATCATGGTTTCTATTTCCCATATCTTAGGATGTTTTAATATTTGGGGGGGCCTTTCAGCTGCAGGGAGAAGGCTAGCTAATTCCTGTAGATAATAACGGCTTGCCTGGAACTATATCTTCCATATGCAAACACAGTCTCATATTTGTCCCTCTGTCCCCCCAACACTCTGCTTATCTGACTCTCAGACAGCACACCAATATCTCCCAGGACCTAAGCCATCCCAGGGCCAGGTACCAGGCAATCAGAGACCACCCGGTAGCCCCAAACCTGCCCGAATTACTCAAACAGGCTAATCCTAAAATGTTTCCTCTGCCCAGCCTTGCCTTTCCCACCCAAACCCCAATAAGACGCTGGCCTAGACTTTCCGCTTGCTTCTGCGTCGGCCTCCTGACCACAGCCTGGTGCTCCCACCCCCCGCCCCCCACCAACCCCCGCACGTGACCCTGCATGGTGTGGTAAGTCATAATTTTTTTTCCAATGGCACTGAGCTCTCCGTATCATCATTCTGTTACTTCCATAAATTAAAATCCCATGGGTCCAAATGAGACAGCGACCTACATGCAGTTTTTGTTGACCGTGGAAACTGAGAGAACTCCCTGTCCTCCATGTTCCTTGTAGCTAGGGTTGGTTCACTTGCTTAGGACACCTTGCAAATGATAACCCAGACTTCTAACTCAGTCCCCATGTGGGCTATGTAGCTTTCAGTATTTCATGATCACACATCCAACCCCTAGACTGGGCCACATGCTCAAAATAAGTGTTTTATCTTAAAGTATAAGGTGACAGGCATAGGGGATAGAGGTGGAGAATGACAGATACTCATTGCGACTTTACTTGATATTTTGGAACCATTAGTCATCGGACATGCCTGACTGAAGCCGGGTCCCTAGTGTTGTCTTCCTGTATCAAACTGCATTCATTATTGCTTCAAGCCTCCTATCGATAACAACAGCTACAATTTGGGCATCTCCTCTGTGTCTCTAATCCTCACATCAGACCTTTCACCAAAACTCTGATTATCCACAATTTTTTGATGAAGAAACCGACTCCAAGAGGTTAGTTTTCTCACTGACACACAGGTAGAAGGCAGCGAGCAAGTAAGTAAAAGAGCCAGGATTGCAAATTGAAATCTGATTCTAAACCCTGCCTTCTTCCCTCTCCCCCCCACCTCCCCCCCACTGCTTCAGTGACAAATTCCGGCATGTGAACCTCGGATACCCTGCACCAGACTTTCAGTGCTTAATGTGGGCAGGGGGCTTTTCCCGTGGTCATGACTATGCCCTGCTGATCTTGGGGGTTGCGCAGGGAAATCTCTTATCATCTCTGGCTCCTGTTTCTTACTCCGAAAAACAAGGGATTTGGAGTAGATGTCTTCTTTGATAACAATTTGGATTCTTAAAATATGATTATAACTTTGCTACCTATGATGTATGAGAAATTTATATGTTATATCCTTCTTATTCCCCCTTTTTAAAAGATTTTATTTATTTGAGAGAGAGAGAGAGCGCACAAGCAGCAGGAGCGGCAGGCAGAGGGAGAGGGAGAAGCAGACTCCTAAAGGAGCAGGGAGCCTGATGTGGGGCTCGATCCCAGGACCCTGGGATCATGACCTGAACCAAAGTCAGACACTTAACCGACTGAGCCACCCAGGTGCCCACATCCTACTTATTTCTAAAGCAGATTTGAAGTACCCAAATACCCAAATAGTTTTATTTAGCTGACATTTTAACTTTTTTTCTTTCTTTTTTTTTTTTTAAAGATTTTATTTATTTATTTGACAGACAGAGACACAACGAGAGAGGGAACACAAGCAGGGGGAGTGGGAGAGGGAGAAGCAGGCTTCCCGCGGAGCAGGGAGCCTGATGCGGGGCTTGATCCCAGGACCCTGGGATCATGACCTGAGCCGAAGGCAGACGCTTAACGGCTGAGCCACCCAGGCACCCCAACTTTTTTTCTTTCTTATAATTACAGAAAGTCAACAAGGAACATGAATTGGTTAACCTTAAAGAGAGCTATTTTAGTGGCCCAGAATTTAAAGTACAAATAAAAGAAGGATGTCTTTAATAAACAAATGATGTGTCATTTGGGACAAATGCAATATGATGTGTGGGTTCATCCAACATAGTCATCAGGAGACTTCAGCATACTTAGCATAGTTAACATTTCCAAGGTGTAAGTGTGTGTACGTGTCAACCTTAGTATTTAATTTCACTCCTGATTGGTCTCAGCACGGCTTGTGTTTTCAGTTGCCTTTCTGTCAGTGGGGATGAGCAGATACACACAGATCCTTCTTGTGCCTGATCTAAATTTTGACCTATGGCTTACATTACACAGGTCAGACGTTTAGCTCATTCGAATCTGTGACCAGGATAGTGTATTATTATCTGGCCCACCAGGGGATTGGACCCGAAGCCTTGTCCCGTTAGCCTTAAAGTCTAGTCAACTAGCCTTAAAGTCTGAGTCGCCACTCGGTTCAAGAAATGTGACTTTTTTACATCAGCTGGGCCACTCAGGCTACCTGATTGTGTCTCAGTTTCTACATTTTTTCCCCAGGGATAATAATATCTCTGTGACACTTAATGGAAGCCAATATATGTGATAGTTTATATTCACTGCAAGTAGTTAACTGGCTTATAAGATAATCCAATTAACCAGAGAGAAAGACAGTATACAATGTTAAAAACAGTTGTATTGATTAAAACCTAATTTTAACTAAGTCGAAAATTGGCTTTTTTTTTTTTTAAAGAATTTTTCAGTTTGGAAGAAATTCAATATGGGGGAAAGAAAGAGAAAGAAATTGAGAGAAATAGGAAGAGATTTTTTCCTGTGTTTGAGCCAAAAATTTTTGAGGAAACATATATATTCTCTCTATATATATTCTAATCCCTGTTTTTCTTACTATTCTATAAAAGGCACTATTCCATAAAATTTGCTATCACATGGTGATCCTGAGTTCTTTGTCAGACAAACTCTCTTTTGCTGTTATATTATTATTGTAATTGGAGTGTATTTTTCAGCTGGTACAGCACTGTTGTTGTTTTCCATAATATAAATGCTTAGCCTGAATTGTGATCAGAAGGTGGCAGAGTTAAAAATTCAGGTTGTAACTGTGTATTGAAATGGGAATGAAAGTAGCAATTCCAAAATATTGGAAATGTGGCTGAATAAGCATTTAAAGCAGGGTGTGATCCTTAAGTACCACCAGTACATCTGGTTGCTGCCTCGTTAGGAAAGGGATGAGTCGACTCGCTAGACAAGTCCAACCGAGACTAACAAGCAGCTCTGAAACTGTGTTCTAGTTCTCACCTTCTGTTCCCATAGGATGATGTTGGTCAGCTTAAAAAAAAAAAAGCCAAGCAATGTATTTTTCAACAAAACCAAATAAGCCATAGGATTTTAACGTTAAAGCAGGGTTTGGGTGTTACCGGTGCAGTTAGTTTCTGACAGCAGTTGACTGATGTTCTGCATCTTCTCACTGGACACTTGCCATGGCATGTCACTGACTCCTTCACACTGACAGTCTCTTGAGTGCTCAGGTAGCATGATGCACCTGCAGAACTGCTGATGGACGGTCATTTTTCATCATCTAAAAATACGATCAATCTATTTGCTAAAAGGAATTCTGGCTCCACAGATTTGACTTTTATTTTCTTATTTGTCTTCTCTCTCCTTCCAAACAAAAAATAAGCTAGACAACTGCTGAAAGTTTCTTAAATCATTCCTGCTTCATTGCCATCCCAAAGTATGTGTCAGAGAAGGGAAATGTAGAGGGACTGTTTTAATTCAGTGTGAGGACTAATTAGGAATCCCTCTGGAAAATTATAGAAGACAAATCAAGGCCTGCTCAAATGAAATAATCATGAGGTTGACTGTATATATAAAACATGTTGATTTCTATGAATAACTCAAAATGTCTCATCTGCTTACTTATTAGCCTCTTCGTAATTACATTGTAGGGAATATTTTTTCTTTTTCTCTTTACACCATTTACTTCCACTACTTTGAATTTGTCATTACAGCAGCTAAAGCATTTCCTTAAAGTAAAAAGAGTAGTATTTAAAGATCTGTTAAGGGGCGCTTGGGTGGCTCAGTCGTTAAGTGTCTGCCTTTGGCTCAGGTCATGATCCCAGAGTCCTGGGATCGAGTCCCACATCAGGCTCCCTGCTCAGCAGTGAGTCTGCTTCTCCCTCTACCCCTCCCCCCTGGTTGTGATCTCTCTCTCTCTCTCTCATGCTCTCTCTCTTTCTCTCAGATAAATAAATAAAACCTTAAAAAAGATCAAGATCTGTTAACCGTGGTGTGGAATTTAGAAATAGAACCATCCTAAAGTTTGTAGGGAAACATCAAAGACCCTTGAATAGCCAAAGCAATCTTGAGAAAGAAGAACAAAGCTGGAGGCATCATGCTCCCTGATTTCAAACTATATTACAAAGCTATAGTAATTAAAACAGTGTGGTATGGGCATTAAAAACAGACACATAGATCAATGGAACGGAATAGAGAGCCTAGAAATAAATCCACATATTTACAGTCAACTTTAATTTGCGACAAAGGAGTCAAGAACATACAGTGGGGGAAAGACTGTCTCTTCAATAAATGGTATTGTGGAAACTGGACAGCCATGTGCAAAAGAATGAAAATTGACCACCGTCTTATGCCATGTACAAAAATTAACTCAAAATGGATTAAGGACTTGAATGTAAGCTCTGAAACCATACACTATGGAAAGCAGTGTGGAGATTCCTCAAAAAATTAAAAATAGAACTACCATATGATCTAGCAATTTCACATCTGGGTATTTATCAGAAGAAAACAAAAATACTGATTTGAAAAGATATGTGCATCCCCGTGTTCATTTTGCAGCATTATTTACAAAAGCCAAGATATGGAAACAACCTAAATGTCCATCAATGGATGGATAAATGGATAAAGATATGGTATATATACACAATGGAATATTACCCAGCCATAATAAAGAGTAAGATCCTGCCATTTGTGACAACATGGATGAATCTTTAGAGTATTATGCTAAGTGAAATAAGGTAGACAGAGAAAGACAAATACTATATGATCTTTCTTATAGGTGGAATCGGGGGGGGAAAAAAATCCAAGCTCATAGATACAGAGAACAGATTGGTGGTTGCCCAAGGTGAGGGTGGGAGAGAGTCGGGAAGTGGGAGAAATCGGTGAATTGTTTTGTGGGGTTTTTTTTTTTAGCTTAAATAAATTGAATTTAAAAAATCTGCTAACAGTGGTGACACATTGAGAAGCTCCATGGCTTCTGGGTTCTGGTGGGAATGAGGAGGCTGGGACCGCTGCGTGCCCACTGGGAGTGATGGTGCACTTGGTGTATTGTGTGAAATGTGAGAGTGGATAACTACCTGGGAATCTCCTACAAGAAAGAAATTGTGCAAACAAGCATGGCAAATCAGAATAAGCACCGTTTTTTTTTTTTAATAGTATAAGCAAATATCCTCAGGCAAAGATTGGCGTTCAGATTTAAATCACACATTTAGTTCTATGTCCTGTATAGTGAGCTCCATGTTAAAGGTCTGCAGATCTTTTCTAATAACAGAAGTAATAAGATATTCATTTAAATTAGAAATATGCACGTTTTCTGTGATTCCTTTCCTCTGCCACCTGGTGGATTTTACTTAAAACTGCAGTAGTAATGTCCTGCGTTGAACAGGTCAGCTGATGTTGATGCTTTATGATTGATCTCATTTGAGTTTTTCCAAACTATTGACAGGCACTGTTAATAAACATTTTAAAGGGCACCTGGGTGGCTCAGTCATTAAGCTTCTGCCTTCGGCTCAGGTCATGATCCCAGGGTCCTGGGATCGAGCCCCCCTTGCTCAGTGGGAAGCCTGCTTCTCCCTCTCCCACTCCCCCTGCCTGTGTTCCCTCTCTCGCTGTCTCTCTCTGTCAGATAAATAAATAAAATCTTTAAAAAAAATAAAAATAAACATTTTAAAAACACATCACAGGTTAATAATAGAAATTTCAGGGATATCTAGGTCTCTTTTAGGACACTTTAAAAATGTTTATTGTTAAACTATTTTTTCCTTAGGTCCATTTCTCTGCAGAAATGGAATGGTCATAACTTTAGGCAAGGGTCTTGGTTAAGGTCTCCAATTTCTTTTGGAGTTTTTAAAATACAAAAGCTTTCAAGCATACAGGAAAGTTGAAAGAATTTTACAGTATATAACTGTATATCTCCACAGAGATTCTACCATTAAAATTTTTACTTGCTTTGTGTTGTATCATGCATATACCTATCCCTCCATACATACTTATTTTCAATGAATTTTAAATTAAGATGTGGACATCAGTTCACCTCCCTTGAAATGCACTCATTAATAAGAGTTCAATATTTGTTTATAGTTAGTTTTCTTAAAGCACTATTTTTGCATGAAATTGGAAATGTTTGGAACAGAGGGGGAACACAAGAACAGGTTAAATACCATTGTTTTACAATTAGGGTAATTAGAGTTGTTAGTCATTTAATAATACCAGCATTAGTCACAATAGCCAAACGGTGGAAACAACCCAAGTGTCCGTCAACAGATGACTGGATAAACAAACTGTGGTATACACATGTGACAGAATATAGTTAGCAATAACCAAGGAATGAAATTCTGATACGTGGATGAGCCTTAAAAACATTAATGCTAAGTGAAATAAGCCACACACAAAAAGACAAACACGGTCTGATTCTGCTTATATACGAGGTATCAAGAATAGACCAATTCATAGAGACAGAAAGTAAAATAGAAGTTGCCAGGGCTGGGAGAGAGGGGAATGCAAAGTTGTTGCTTAATGGTTATAGAGTTTCTGTTTGGGATGATGCAAGAGTTTAGAAAATAGATGGTGGTGATGGTTATGTAACATTATGAATGTACTCACATGCTGCTGAATCGTACATTTAAAAATGGTTAAAATGGTAAAGTCATGTCATGTGCTACCATAATGAAAAAAAATATTTTTGAACAGGTTAAATATCATTCTTTTATGATTAGGATAATTAGGATCACTAGTCTTTTAATGGGTTGTTAGTCATTGTCATGCAATTTTTCCACAAGGCATGCTAGAACCCCTGCCACATAGTTGATCATCATAAAGAAGATCATGTTTTATTAAAGAAACAAAGTTATAATCGAGAGTTACCTTTGAGAGTACACAACTAAGGAAGCAGCAATACGTACATTGTAGAGATGACCACCAATGTGCCATAAGAGCCAAGACACTGTAACAGTTGTCACGGCTAGGGACTACTGTGTGTGTTTACACACAGGAGAGAGGGCAGTAGGGGAAGGCGGCACCTGACTAGGGCAGGGGTGACCCCGTGCAAGGGGTCTGGCAATGTCTAATATGGTTCAGAGAAATGGCCTGTCCCAGAAGACGGAGCAGTGGGGCAGAGAATCCAGAAAGGGGGCCATGACAGAGAGCCAGGTAGACACGTATACCTATGATAAACAGTGGACAGCTGGGAGGCCTGTATATGAGGGCCAAGCTCCCACCCACTGGCAGGGTCATAGGGCAGGACTCTAGACCCAGGGTGGAGTTAAGGATCCAATCAGTTTCCCAGATCGAGAACTTGGAAATAAGGAAAACTAGCGAAAGCTTTGATAATATTTACATCCTTCAATTTAACAATTCGTTTATAAGGAATTTCTTCCACAGAAGTAATTATTTAGCACAAAGATGTAACTGTTCATACAAACATTTTAATAGCAACAGTGCTTAAAAT
The DNA here is from genome assembly GCF_002201575.2 of Neomonachus schauinslandi. Taxonomy (NCBI): domain Eukaryota; kingdom Metazoa; phylum Chordata; class Mammalia; order Carnivora; family Phocidae; genus Neomonachus; species Neomonachus schauinslandi. The sequence continues at coordinate 152,500,506 of NC_058406.1, forward strand.
AATGAAAACGTTGATTAACTTAAATGCCCAGTAATAAGGAAATCCATACAGCAAAACAACACGTAGTCATTAAAAGTGCTATCGTGGAAGAATTCCCAAAGGCTCGTAAAGATGGTTCCATTTCTGCAAATCCTACACACTGTTCCTGCTTAGACAGTACCTATGTAAGTACTCCACTGAAAAAATAAAAGCGGATGGCACTGCCAACGTTTTATATCTGAAGTCATCTATGTTACTCAGAGCTTCTTTAGGTTGCAGAGGGATATCATGGGATAAGAGAGGTCTTTGTTTTGCTCATTTCATTCACTGAATGTTTTATTACCTTTGTATACTTTACTGAAAGAACACTTTTATGATCTTGCATGAATGCAGAGACAAAAAACTGTATTAATAAGTTTGCTTCTGGGGGCACCTGGGTGGCTCAGTCGGTTGAGCATCTGACTCTTGATTTTGGCTCAGGTCATGATCTCTCTCTCTCCCTCCGCCCCTCCGCCCCACCCACCTCTCTCTCTCTTTCTCAAAAAAGTTTGCTTCTGTTATTGCAGAGGAGCCCTGCTCAGTAATAAATACCAGTTTCATTCATTCATTCACTGAATACCTACCTTGTGCCCAGCATTGGTTAACACCAGACAGAGCCCTTGTTTATCGGTTGCTCAAACTCTAACGCAGACCACCAATAAGTACACCATGTGTGATTGTAGATAGTCATTGATGCTATTTAAGACTGGGTGGAGTGGCGGCTTCAGGTAGAGTATTCTGGAAAGGCCTTCCTCTGAGAGACAGACCTATGACCAGCTCTACATGCCAACCAGTGGAAGTGTCCTGCACTTGACACTTCTCTTGAATAGACATCATGTCATCTCATGCAATTTATACTTATCTGCTCTGTGTTCAAGTATGGCAGGATGCAGGTGGTGTATTATTGAGAAGAAACTTTCACTAAATGTCCTTCTTGACTCACTTTGTAATCTATTGAAAAGTCAGAAAAAATATTACCAGGTCATTAATCCAGACTTTACAAAATGAGCATCAAAGTTTTTCTGTCCAGAAAATTTCTAGGACACTACTCTAAGTGGATTCTACCTCCAAGCCGCTAGCCCAGAGTACAAATGCCTGACTGTGGTGCCCAGCCTCAGGCAGTGCCAAGATAGCTCTCCTCATCCTCACCCATCCCCCGCCAGACCCTGCAGTGAGGCCAGCTTTGTGCCAGCTATTCTGGGAGAGCCTACAGACTTCATCTTACCCATTCATTCTGTGGGTTTTTACTGAGCATCTAGTGTGTGTGAGGCTCTGGGGATAAAATAGGGAGACAACCAAGAAACATGCCCTGTGCCCACAGAACTTGTTGCCTAGTAGAAAAGGCAGACAATTAAGCAAGCAATTACAACAAATTGTAAATTGTAATAATGTTATGATAAGCTGCTTTGGGGATCCCGAGCATAGAGCACATGGAGAGCCGGGAGAAAAAGGAAGCCAAAGTACTTGCCAGTTCTCTTTACCCATTATGTTTTTAACAGAAAATTTTCAAACCTACACCAAGGTAGAGAGAATAATGTAATAAAGCCCCTTATCTATCACCCAGCTTCAATAAGTATCAATTCATGGTCAGTTGCGTCCTCTCTATACCTTTTCCCCCCCAGATTCCTTGGATTATTTTGAAGCAAATCCCAGATATGGTTTCATTTGTCAATATTTTTGTGTTTATTTTGTATTTATTTTATTTTCAACTCCTGGTACAGTATCTGTTCATGGTAGGTGCTCAATAACTAAATTGATTTGTTTGCTAAACTAATAAACATGTGAGTGTTTGGGAGAAAGGCACATGACAAAGGGCACTGTCCACCATATTGGAATTTGGTCTCAGTCCTGTGGGCACTGGGAAGGCAGTGCAGGGTCTTGAATCAGAGAGTGACATAAAGCGGTTACTCTGTCTAAAGTGGAGAAAGAATCAGAGGTGAAGGCTTTGTCCACAGAGGGATTTTTAGGAGGCTGTTGTACAAATCCAGGCAACCAGACTACAGTTATGTGTAGGAAAGGCTAAGAAATTGGAAGAAGTGAAGGGGAGGGGAGGCAGAGAAAAAGCCCGAAGTAACACCCAGAGATAGAAAGAGGAAGATGAAGGGAAATAGCCAGTAAGGCAGAACAAAGAAAAGAGGTGAGCCAGAGAAAGTAGAGGGAAAAAGTAAAAATGAGAGGATGCCAAGAAGTACAGAGGGAGAGGGGCACCTAGCACCAGGGGCCTGGCAGGTCCTTAATTGATCTCATTGAGCCATACTGGGCAAATGCCCACTGAGAGAGGGTTGCCCATTTCCTGCCAGTTCTCTTTGCCTCTATGGGTTGAGTGCCAGCAACACTTAAGCTACTATTTGATCCAAGGAGGTGGGAGGAGGGGAGGGAGGGAACAAGGGAAGGGCAGCGACAATAGTTCTCAGGGTCTTGTGGGTATCCTAGAAGCATCCAGGCAATGTGTGGGGAGGTGAAATCTAGGCAGGAAAAGAGCTGGCAGGAACCAGACTGAGGGGGAAGAGCCTCCAGCCAACTGGGAGAGGTTCAAGGCCAGATCTTCTCTCAGAGGAAGCTGGAAGGAGAAGAGAGCATAGGGGCTCTGGGCAGATCACCACTGTCCCTGGAACATCTGAGAGGTGTTTAATAGAATATGGGCGGCTCAAGGCTCCCAGAAACACTGGCAGCAGGGGAGGGGCCAGCCACCCTGTCCTCAAGCACACACTGAGCCCCGGGTGTGGGAGCCACCTGTTGTCCCTGGCCACCACCCCGCCTGCTAGACTTTCAGGTTCAAGGCCTTAGCAAAGCAGATCTTAGAAGTGAACACCCTTTAGAACCCAAAGGTTGGCAGGCAGGGGACCAATATTCAAGATATTCCTATTTTCTAAACTGGTAGGTTTAATAAGGTTTCCTAGCCACCATGAATATTCATTTGTTTTAGGGTTGCTGTGAAGGATTTCCCTCCATACAGCCAGCCTCTTACCACACTGCTTCTTCTGTGGTCTCAGGTGGGCAAGGTCTTGGGTGGTGGCTGACAGTCATGGGTCCAGTTTGTTGATTGGGCAGAGTGAATCCCCACAGCTCCTCAGTAAGGATGAGTAGCATTTCTCCTTCTTCTTCTCTCTCTCTTTTTTTAAGATTTTACTTAAATTCAAATTAGTTAACATATATGTGTATTATTAGTTTCGGAGGTAGAATTTAGAAATTCATCGGTTGCATATAACACCCAGTGCTCATTACATCAAGTGCTCTCCTTAATGCCCATCACTCACTTACCTCATCCCCCCACACCCCTTCCCTCCAGCAACCCTCAGTTTGTTCCCTAGAGTTAAGAGTCTCTTATGGTTTGCCTCCCTCTCTGTATTTCTCTTATTTTATTTTTCCTTCCCTTCTCCTGTGGTCATCAGTTGTGTTTCTTAAATTCCACATATAAATGAAACCATATGGTATCTGTCTTTCTCTGACTGACTTATTTCACTTAGCATAATACACGCTGGTTCCATCCATGTCATTGCAAATGGCAAGATGTCATTCTTCTTGATGGCTGAGTAATATTCCACTGGAAGCATTCGTTCTTGTCCTACATTTTCCTTCCGGGCCAGCCAGAGGCTGCCACCTGCACTTGTGTTTGCTTTGCAGATTTCACCTTCTTCTGGGTGGAGGCTGACCTTGGACTGGGTTTAGCCGACCCGTTTGGGCAATGACCCTGAGCTATGCTCCCTAACCTAGCTTTCACTGGCAGCAAAGGTGGAGCTTTGTTAGCTCTCTGATGCCTCTTCTGTCCAGAACTTGGTGACTTGCTCTTCTTGGGCCCCTGGAGGACCTGGAGAATGCTGTGGGCAGCCAGGCTTCTGCAGGCAAGGCCTGGCCTCCAGCAGAGGAAGAAGATGTCCTGACCTGGTTTGTCACTTCCCCAGGGCTCCTGGTAAGATCCCTGACTGTCTTTTTGGCTTCTTTGTGATATACATGGACAAGTTTCTCCCAAGCTCGTCATGGAGATATTTGTACCAAAAGAGAAACTAACAGGAACAGTAAACCAAAGGGACCCTAAGCAAGGGATTAGTGGATGTTATTCCAATTCCCTGGATCTAAAACCACACATATTTTACAGAAAAGGGAACAGTCACCCGTAGTTTCTCTAGCTCAGGAACATTGGTTGCAATCTAGTTCACTTTGTTCCTGGAAGAAGGACAGCCTGTGACACTGCAGGTTCTGAACTGGGAAGTTCAGACCCCATTTGATGGTTTTCCTACTTCTCTCCCTGTCCTAGATGCTGCAGGATCAGATCAAACATGAACCTCTGCCCTCAAGTCTGAACATCTGAACGTGTGGACTTAAAGCTGGTGCTCCTCAGGGTACAATACAGTCATAGCTCATTATGCACTGGCAGAGAATAGTTCTGGATAATGACATTTTCCCTGAAATATGACCACCAAATTCCTGAAATTCATAGTTTGTAGCTATTTTAAAAAGAAAGCTTTCAATTAATATGTACTCATGACCCTGCCTTAGTTAACAGAGTGGGCTAGAGCAGAACTTAAATTTGTGTTAATTTAGAATCGCCATTGGACACTCCTGATATCATATTCTGTCCATGGGAGAAATATAGCCTGCCATTTCCCTGAATTCCATCAAATTACCTCCTAGCCAGCCATCTGTGTCCCTGCTCCTATTTTAATAGTCCAAGTTTAATAATCAATAGACTATTGATTAAATAGTCAATACTTGACTATTTAAGTTTATAGTTAATAGTTTAACTTTTGTACCACTCCCCTTGGGTAGGCTCTCTAAAACCACAGATATTCATAGAATGAGAATTTTTAGAGCTAGAAGGAAATTGGAGCTTCCAATTTGTCACTGAGGGCAGGATGGCAGGTTGCTAAGGAAACCTGAGAATCCAGTATTTGTACCACTAAGTCAAGATCTTTCTCTCTTTGTGTCTGAAGGAATCAATGATCAAGACTTTGTCTTGCCATCCATTGCCATCATTGAGGTGAGAGTCTTTTAAACTAATTTACAGCTTAATTTCATGGTCACAGTTAATCTGGAACCAGGTCCAAGGAAGAGAACACTACTGCACCCAGATTCAATCCCACCCACAGCAAGTGTCATAGGGTTTGGAACTCCCTAAGTCCCCACCTACGGTTCATGTGCCTTGCGAGTCAGTGTGGGATGTAGCCATGGGTAACCCTGGGTAGTTAGGAGGTACATGAAACAGTCCAAGCCAAAGGTCAGGGAATGGTGATGAGAACAGAGAAGCGTCCAGATTCACTCCCTGTTCCAAAGTGAGAACTGGCGGGTTTGGTGGTGACTGGTTTCTGGATAAAGTAGGGGGGCATTCTCAGATAAGCCAGCTCTCTAACTTGGATGTGACACAAACCAAGATTGAGAGCACAAAGATGGGAGCTATTTTCAAAGTATAGCTAGCAGGTTTCTGTTTGTACATATATTTGAGGGGACATGGAGGGGGAATACAGTTGTCCCTGGCGTAACAAACACTCAGGTTACAACTATTCTGAAAGATGCTTATGGAATTGCTCTGACTAGGAAGATCCTGTGGTAGAAAGAGGCAGGACATGTTGGTTCTCTTGGACCAGGTTCTTTCACTAGCCAGCTATGTTCCCCTAAGCACGTCATAACTTTCCTGAAATTTCTGAAACATTTTTTAAAGTCTCTAAAATGAGAATATTTTCAAGGTCTGTTTTCACTGTGACATCCAATGCCAGGTGTATTCTGAGTGGCTCTCTTTTTCCAGGGTAGTATACTTGCTTGTTTTTCTTTCTTTCTTTCTTTTTTTTTTTTTTTAAGATTTTATTCATTTATTTGAGAGAGAGAGAGAGAGAGAGAAAACGAGCAGTGGGAGGGGTGGAGGGAAAGAGAGAGAAGCAGACTCCCTGCTGAGAAGGAAGCCCACTGTGAGGCTGGATCCCAGGACGGGGAGATCATGACCTGAGCCCAAAGCAGATGCTTAACCGACTGAGCCACCCAGGTGCCCCTACTTGCTTGTTTTTCTTTTTTTTTTTTTAAAGATTTTATTTATTTATTTGCGAGAGAGAGAATGAGAGACAGAGAGCATGAGAGGGAGGAGGGTCAGAGGGAGAAGCAGACTCCCTGCTGAGCAGGGAGCCTGATGCGGGACTCGATCCCGGGACTCCGGGATCATGACCTGAGCCAAAGGCAGTCGCTCAACCAACTGAGCCACCCAGGCGCCCTACTTGCTTGTTTTTCAATCAGTGCACTTGTATATTGCCACTGAGTATAGCTGCATCCGCCTTACAGCCTTATCAGCTGTGTCTAGTAGAAGCTTTGTCTCTCTGTCGGGTACTGCCTGCCTCGTACCGTTTGAAGCTGGTGGATTAAGTGATGGTTACCCTCTGCAATAGTTGCAGGACTTAGACTTCCAGCACTGTGCTAATTCACTTGCCGTACCCTCTTTGGGACTTAATTGCTACCACGCAACCTTAGGAAGGTTTTGTTTTTGTTTTTGCTTTCTTTAAGTTGTGGTAAAAAATCACATCACATAAATTAGCCATTGTAACCATTTTTTAAAAAGTGTACAATTTAGTAGCTTTTAGTCCATTCATAGTGTGGTACAACTATCACCATGATAAAGTTCCAGAATATTTTCATGATCCCACAAGGAAATCCTGTACTCATTAAGTAGTCACTTTCCATTTCCCCTTCCCCAACCCCTGGCAACCACTAATCTGCTTTCTGGCTCTTTGGATTTGCTTATTCTGAATTTTCATGTAAATGGAGTCATAAGATATGTGTCCTTTTGTGTTTGGCTTTTTTCACTTAGCATAATGTTTTCAGGATTTGTCTATGTCATGGCATGTGTCAGCGTTTCCTTCCTTTGTATGGCTGAATAATATTCCCCCGTATGTTTATACCACATTTTGTTTATCCATGCATCTACTGATGGACATTTGAGCTGTTTCCAACTTTTGGCTATTGTGAATAGTGCTGTTACGAATGTTCGTGTATAAGCTTTTGCTTGAACACCTGTTTTCAATTCTTTTGGGTACGTACTTAGGAGAAGAATTTCTGGGTCATATGGTAATTCTATGTTTAACTTTTGGAGGAACTGCCAAGCTGTTTTCCATAGCAGCTGAACCATTTTACATTCCCACCAGCAATTTGTGAGGGTTTCAGTTTCTCTGTATCCTCACTAACACTTGTTATTTTTTGATTTCTTTATTATAGCCACCCTCGTGGGTATGAAGTAATATGCCACTGTGGTTTGGGTTTGTATTTTCCCAATGACCAGTGATGTGGATCATCTTTCCATGTGCTTGTTGGCTATTTGTCTATCTATTAAAACCTTTTGCCCATTCGTTTCATTGGATTGTTTGTCTTTTTGTTGTTGAACTGTAGGAGTTCTTTATATATTCTGGATACTAGACCCTTATCAGATGTATGATTTGCACATATTTCTCCCATTCTATGGATTGCCTTTTCACTTACTTAATGGTGTCCTTTGATTTACAAGTTTTAATTTTTGAAGAAATTCAACTCATCTATTTTTTCTTTTGTTGCTTGTGTTTTTGGTGTCATATCTAAGAAAACGTCACCACGCCCAAGGTCATGAAAAGTTACCTTTTTGTTTCTTGTAACAGTTTTATAGTTTTAGTTCTTACATGTAAAGTCTTTGATCTATTTTGAGTTAATTTTTGTATATGATCGGAGGTGGGGATCCAACTTCACACTGCATGTATGACTACTTAGGAAGGTGCTTATCACTGTTAGTTTAATTCCACAGCAGCTAACCATATTAACTGTGCTATATTTCCATATATTGTTGCCACGCATTGTGGGCACTGTTGATTGTCTACCAGTATCCATTATTCCTTCTTTCTTCCTAACAGAATCCTTGTTTTGTTTAAGTACCTACTTCTCTCCTACATGATTCAGGGTAAAGTGGTCCCACTCTGTGCTCTAGGTCTTGCTAAGCCTAAGCCTGCTCTTCTCATAGTGTAGTCCCTAAGGTCCTTTCAGGAGTTTTACAGGATCAAAACTATCTGTATAATAATACTAAAGTATTATTTGCCCTTGACTCTGCAGCTGACATTTGCACCGATGATGCAAAAACACTGGTAGATAGCACTGTCATTGGCACATATTGTACACACTACAGTCGTATCATTGTATTCTTGCATTGCACCATGCACATGTAGGAAAAAAAAAACCCAACTAGCTTCACTTAATGTCTTTGATGAAGTAAAACATTTTAATTCTATTAAATTTTGACCCTTGAATACACATCTTTTTGATATCTGTATTTTTAAAAATGGCAAGTATTCATAAATCCCTTCTCTGCATATTAAAGTATGATGGTTGTCTTGAGGGAAAGTACCTGTGTGATTGTTTGGGTTGTGAACTAATTTAGCTCCATTTTTGCTTGAAAGAATGATTGACAAACTATGATGACTTAAACTTGAGTATTTGGTAGACATTATCTCAAACTTGGATAAAATGAGCCATTTCAGAGAAAACAATAGACAGTATTTGTTACCAGTGATAAAGGTCAAGCTTTTGAGCAATATTAAAATTTTGGGGGCACCTGGGTGGCTCAGTCATTAAGCATCTGCCTTTGGCTCAGGTCATGATCCCAGATCAAGTCCCACATCAGGCTCCCTGCTCAGCAGGAATTCTCCTTCTCCCTCTGCCCCTCCCCCACTCATGCGCGCTCTCTCTCTCTCTCTCTCTCTCTCAAATAAAAAAATAAAAGAATTTTGGAAAATTTGTGTTTGTCACTGTGAGCTTGATATCTTCCCAATATTTACTGATAGCTTCCCAATATTTAAAGACTTTTCTGATAAGATCAGTGGTGATATTAATTAGATTATTTTGATATTGTATAATGAAATGTATCAATATTTGGAAGATCTGCATAGCTCAGTGAACTAATATTTTCCAAATGACCAATGCTTGACTTTACAAAATTATGTGTGGGTCAAAGATCCATGCAAGGTGCAAGATAGACCAATGGATATAACAATATAAAAAGTTCACTGATATGGTTTCAGATCCACATTATAACTAATCTTCAGGAAATTAATCTTGAGTTTTAGTGTAGTATCAAGAATATCTACAATGGGGCACCTAGGTGGCTCATTCGTTAAGCATCTGCCTTTGGCTCAGGTCATGATCCCAGAGTCCTGGGATCAAGCCCCGCATCGGGCTCCCTGCTCCGCTGGAAGCCTGCTTCTCCCTCTCCCACTCTCCCTGCTTGTGTTCCCTGTCTCGCTGTGTCTCTCTCTGTCAAATAAATAAAATCTTTAAAAAAAAAAAAAGAGTATCTACAATGATCTAACAAAGCTACTAAAATGCTTCTTCCTTTTCTAACTACATATCTCTGTAAGACTAATTTTTCCATATACTTTAAACAAAACAACATTGACTATTTTTCAGTTTTAATTTTTACTGCAACCAATAACCCACATAAACAGTGTCCTGAGACCAACAGTTTTGAGAACTGCTGGTCTAAGCTATAATGGTATCATTGAGTTAGTAATTTTATTGTTACTAGAATTTGCCCTAGCTCTGTGTATCTTGTTTCAAGTGATACTAACTTTCTTCCTTGGTTAAGCTGGAGTAATTAAAGGTTTACTATTGCTTATAACCTAAGCATTCCGAATGGTACACTGAGGTACAAGTTTCAACCAATGGACTATTTCTCTCTGACAAAGTATATCTAATGCTAAAATATCTTCAGTGGTTTTAGTTTCCTGTATTATTTAATGCATTTCATCATGTTTTTCTATATTATAAATAGCATAATCATTTAAATACAAGGAATTTGATTCTTATTGTTTACCATTCACAAGATACAGTGAGCTTAACACTACGCTGACTTCCTTCTGGCTAGCCCCTGCTTTTTTTTTTTTTTTTTTTAGTTTCTCCAAGATTTCATGCCTAATTTTTTTTTTCTTTCTGCAGTCTCAAATTTTTCCAATTCCTGAGCCTGTTCTGAGTAAGGCAATAAAGATCTCATGAGCCTTAGCTTAGGACTCACTGGGGTCTAGAAAGATGTTTGCTATTTACCTGGAGCTGGTGCATGGTGGGGAGTTCTGGGCTATAAGGAGCTCTTACTCTTTCTTGCTGTTACATTCTCTGACCTGGTCTCCTTGTTGGTTTCCCTTTCTAGTCTTTCAGTTTCCTGTGAATCCTATAGTAGACATCCAAGTTTTTTGCCTTCTCAGCATTGCTTCTCTGGAAACAGCATTAATGGCATTCTGATATTCCTTTGAGGAACCAAGTCTTCACTTAGTGCATGTGATTTTTCTGGGGACCGTTATTCAAGGTACTCTTTCCATCACCTGTCAAAGTGAAGGCAGCTGGCCCAAATTAAGCCAATCAGGCTCTGTCTCCCCTTGGATACTGAATCTTAGTTGGAAAGAAGAAAGGATAAAAAAAAATTTTGAAGTTAGCACTGGGAAGACATTTTTCCCTTTGTCCTTGGTACCTGATTCCTCAGACTCTCTCTAGTTCCTGTCCTTTCTGAGGGCTGGATGTTCACATTTTCCATAGATTTGTTAGCCACCTGTATTCTTAATAGATTATTTTTTGCTAAAGGGAGCAGAGTCCAAATCTGTTGCTTCTGACCAAGAACTTGGACAGAGATGCGAAAAGCTTCTCTGAGCTGCTTCTTACCTGGTTGGGACTCTGGTGCTCTCCTTGCCTCCTTGGGCTTCTTGTGGCTCTTACCCATAGATCAGAGACTAATGAATGACACTGGATGGACAGTGGTGGAATTAATGAACCTGACTAACAGCTACTTACCCAGTTGAACAATTCACCATCCCTCATCAGATTCATCTATCAGATCATATCACTGTGGATATGGATCACTTGTCTGAGCCAAGTCTTCTCCCTCTGTGTCTATTCAGACAGCATGTCTCCTGGAGGACTAAGCACCGCCTGGTCCTGATTATTTTTCCCCCTGTCATTTCTGTGCTCATGAGTCCCAATATTCTTCAGACTCAAGATTTCAGTGAATATACAGTAGAGAAAGGACACATACCTGTTTTATATGCATCTTTATAATGCATTAGAAAGAACATGGAACCCAGCATAAGAACACCTGAGTTCAAATCTTAAGTTTACTACTTGCTCTGTGGCCTTGGGTAAATCATTTCATTTCTCTTGAGTCTCAATCTTCTCATTTGGAAAATAGGGGTTGTAATTATTCCTGCTTTACTTACCTTTCAGAGAGGTTGCAAGGATCAAATTAGATGACGGATGTGACAGCAGGTAGTTCCACCAGACTGAGTTTCTAAAGGGTTGGGGTCTTTTACCTGCCCTCCAGGTACATGGCATGGCACTGGTTCATAGTAAATACAACATGTTGGTTGAATTAATCCACTTTGGGTGGGCGTCAACTAGAACTGGGACTGAATTGGTGATGGGAAAAAAGAAGAGCTGATCTGGGAGCAGGTGGCCTCATTACTCTGTCTTGTTCTTTGGATCCTCTTTCAGGACCCTTTGTACTAGACTGAATTTTTGCAACACTGAAAACCTGGGTTTTCTTCCTCCCTAGTTGCCACTGAAACTGGAACAGCCTGAAAGAACAACTGAGCAATTCATCAGGCTCTTGTGGCTTAGAAGGAGCTGGGCACCTCCTCTCAATGAGATTTCTATTGACACACGGGCTCCAGCGGGCATGTTACACTTTTGTGGTCACAGGTTACAGGCATTGTTCAAAGCTTGCTTGAAAGCTTTTGCTAAGCCCAGCTGCCTCCAGCTTTGCATCAACTTGGACAAACTGCAAGCCCCTCTGCCACATTGTTTCCAGACCAGAAAGATTGTTGAGTATCCCTCACAAATTTTCCTAGAATGAAACAAGCCAGCATATATAGGTACATGTGCCCTTGGAATGAAGCAAAAGCCAATGGGATTTTTAAATTGTTAATTAAAAGCTTATTTTTATTGAAGTCAAATTTATATTCAATACTACTCAGAGATGGTAAGAGTACAATTGGATGTATTCTTTCAAATGTATATACCTAAAAATGTACCATTTTACATTCCCACCAATAAGGTATGAATTGTTTCATATCCTCACTTATACTTGTCTTTCAGTTTAATCATATTACTGGGAATGATATGGTTGGTATCTCACAGGGTCAGTGGGATTTTCATGGAATTTTCTATATTTGCTACAAGTAGGACAGATGAGAGCAATAGGAGGATCCTGGCATCAGTCAGACTCCACACTTGCCTTCTCCCTGTCCTTCATCAACTTCTGCTGATATTTCCTTCATAATCTCCTCAAAATTAGACCCCTTACCATTTTCAGAGTTATCACAGTATATCTGACAGTTTCTTTTCTGGGGTTGAACCCTTGAACCTAGGTCAAACTCTAGCTCCTGTTCCAGAAGAGAGGGGATCCTTGAGGGCACATGGTATCAGGAAAGGTATCTTCCTCTTACCTCCACCTCATCTCAGCCTTTTGGGCTCTTTCAGGAATTTAATTTCACTGATGGTGCATGTCAGAGCAGACACCGTGGCCATTCTATCATGTGGAACAGAAAGCCCTTTGGGTATTGAAGATGATTTCCAGGAATCATAGGACTTAATCCAGTGATCATCAGAGCTTCATCAAGATACTATGAGATAATATGAAGTCAAGGATGACTTCAACGTTTTGAGTCTAAAAGGCATCTCTCTGTTGATCCTTAGGCTTTCATCTCCAAAAAACCATTGGTTTATGGGAGCTCTCCAGGGTACTGGACTTCTGCCTGAAAACACATCTCTGCCTAGCATTCTATGCCTGCATCTAATTAATATCTCTGTGTGTTTTGAACATTGTCCTCCTGATACCAGCTTTTAATCCCAACTCTAGTTCTGCATGCCTATGACTATCTTTAAGACATCCCCTCTACTTTTCCACCTCCTCAGTCACTATGTTAGGTCAAGCTACCATGGTATTCCAACTTAGTGCTTCTCAAAGTTTCATGTGCAAATGAATCACTTCAGGATCTTGTTAGAATGCAGATTCTCATTCTAGATTTGGCGAGGGACCAATATTCTGCAATTCCAACAAGCTCATGTGTCAGTCTGATGCTGCTGGTCTATGGATCACACTAAGTAGCAAGGCACTAACTAACTTTCCCACTACCACTCTTGTCCCTCAACACTAGAGTTACCATTTTAAAAACAAAACCTTTCAGAGGATTCTAGTTAGCTTAGAATGAAATCTAGTCTCCTTGTGGCTAGAAGACCCTTGCTGCATGAACTGGCATCTGTTTATCTTCCCTGCCACCTTAGGGACATCCTTCCCCTCATTTTCTATACTTCAGTTTCCTGGAACTTTTAGTAAACTTATAGAGGATCACATTCTTCCCAACCCCAGAGCTTTGTACATGCCATTTTCCCTCCTTGGAACCCCTTATTTTTGTGGGACTATCTCTTTCTATTATCTAGGGATCAGTTTAAATACTCCCTTCTTAGAAACATCCAACTGGAAGGTGAGCTCCATGGGGATAGAAACATGTCTATTTTATTCCTTTTGTAGTCTCAGCACATAGTACAGGCTATGTGTGGTATATAAATACCACAAGTTCTACCCAAACTGGTCCTGAGTAACATAGGTTTTGTTGTTGTTTGTTTGTTTACCAGTTTCAAATAGATAACTTGGTTTTCTGGCTGGTACTTCAATCACTGATTGCGTCCCTGAACAACTGCCTATAGTTTTCTTTCTTTCTTTCTTTCTTTCTTTCTTTCTTTCTTTCTTTCTTTCTTT
>NC_058406.1:152514265-152516851 GCF_002201575.2 Neomonachus schauinslandi
TTTCTTTCTTTCTTTCTTTCTTTCTTTCTTTCTTTCTTTCTTTCTTTTTAAAGATGTATTTATTTATTTTAGAGAGAGAGAGAGAGAAAGGGAGCGAGTGCAGGGAGGGGCAGAGGGAGAGAATCTTCAAGCAGACTCCCCACCAAGCAGGAAGCTTGATGCAGGCTCCATCTCATGACCCATGAGATCATGACTTGAGCCGAAACCAAGAGTCCGATGCTTAACCAGCTAAGACACCCAGGCATCCCAACAACTGCCTATAGCTTTCTAACTGCTTTATCTCTAGATTTCCTGCATGTTAACCCATTTTATTCTCCATCATCAGTTAATGAACCTGAAACACCCAAATATGCCTAGAACCTATTAATATGGTACCTTACATGGCAAAAGTGGCATTGGGGATATAAGTGAAGGATCTCGAGATGGGAAGATTTCCCTGAATTATCTAGGATCAGAGTCAAAGAAAGGTGATGACAAAAGCAGAGATCAGAGAGAGAGAGATTTGAAGTTGCTATGCTGCTAGTTTTGAAGATGGAGGAAGGGGTCATGAGCCAAGGAATGCAGATGACCTTTAGAAGCTTGAAAAGGCAAGGACTTCTTATCTCCAGAACTGTAACGTAATAAATTTGTGTTGTTTCAAGCCACTAAATTTGTGGCAATTTGTTACATCAGCAGTTGAAAACCAGTACAGTTAGTACCATAGAGAACATTCCAAAACCCAAGTACCAGCCAGATACCAGCCAAGGGTCATCTCTGCAAGCAGGTCCTTCTAAAGAGCAGCATCAGTCTACAATATTAACTCTCTCCTATACAAGCCTATAGCCAGCCAATCATCAAACATGTGAGAGGAATCAGCCAAGATCAGCAGGGCTGTCTACCCACACCACAGCCAGCTGTAGAAGTATGAGTGAGTCCAGCCAAGACCAAAAGAACTTCCCAGTATATTATTATTGTGGGCAATAACATTAAACATATTTTAAGCCACTGAATTTCGTGATGGTTTGTTATGCAGCGATAGCTAACTAATTCACATGGAATTCAAGGCCTTTGAATAAGAATTCATGAACCCAACCCATATACCTCATCTTATCTCTTGTTCAGCAACTATTTTATTTATACTGGTCTATGTCACGTCAACCAATCTTTGTTCTTCCTATCACCATACTTTCCTCCATGTCATCCCCTTATCTGGAGTGCCGTTTTCATCCACATCTTTGCCTACTATTTCAGAATGTAATTGACAGGCATTTGGCATGCACTTTTGTAAGCATCTGACTTTCCAAGTCTAGTCAACTGATGCCATTTGGAATTTGGTTAGAATCATGCAGTGTGTTACTAGTATTACAGAGGCTTTTAAGTCATTGCCATCTGCAAGCTCTCAAAAGAACAAGTACTTTAGGAAACGTTTTCCTCTTAGATGAGAAAGTAGAGTTGGTGGGAGAACTGCCAGTTATTTTTTCCTATTAGTGAGAAGGAGGTTTATTGATTCTTTGAGTGCTTATGGGGCTCTTATTTCTTCAGTCCCATAGCCAAACTGTCCGGTACTCTCATTGGCACTTTATTATTGTATTTATAAATGCTAAGAGCTCATCTGGCCCAAAGTTAGGCAGCTTGTACTTCCTTGCCATCTAAGAGTTAAAGCTAGCTACAAAGTCTTAAAATCAGCCAGTGCTCTGAGGTAAGAGCTGCAAATCTTGTTGACAATCGCAGAATGGCGAATCAGCAAATACTCTCATTGGGTTGTAAAAAAGAAACACAACAGACAATATTTATGGACTGCTTACTCTGTGCCAAGCTTTGGGCTCACTTATGGAGATAACAAAGGTGAATAATACAGAAATAGTCCTTAAACTTATGGAATTTGTAATATTGTGTAAAAACAATAGTTAATGTCAGAAGCAAATAATATCCCTAGGTCAGCAATGAAATAGAAAGGCACTTTGAAGATGAAAAAAAAAAATCTGACAATTATGATGTCATCTTAAGGATATCCTAATATCTTCTGTATGATATGACCTATACATTTCTAATTTTTGTGCCAATATTTCATAACAATCCCATCCTCAACAATACTTATTGAGAACTAACTATATCCTAGGCACTCTGTTTGACACCAAAGAAAACATGAAAAATGGGAATGTAAGCTGGTGCAGCCACTCTGGAAAACAGTATGGAGGTTCCTCAAAAAGTTGAAAATAGAGCTACCATATGATCCAGCAATTGCACTACTGGGTATTTACCCCAAAGATACAAAAGTAGGGATCCGAAAGGGTACGTGTACCCCGATGTTTATAGCAGCAATGTCCACAATAGCCAAACTGTGGAAAGAGCCAAGCTGTCCATCGACAGATGAATGGATAAAGAAGATGTGGTATATATATACAATGGAATATCATGCAGCCATCAAAAGGAATGAGATCTTGCCATTTGCAACAACGTGGATGGAACTGGAGGGTATTATGTTGAGCGAAATAAGTCAAACAGAGAAAGACATGTATCATACGACCTCACTGATATGAGGAATTCTTAATCGCAGGAAACAAACTGAGGGTTGCTGGAATGGGGGGTGGGGTGGGAGGGATGGGG